>NC_089859.1:11691660-11993803 GCF_036373705.1 Amia ocellicauda
TGTTTCTTCCATTTGCGAATAATCACACCAACTGTTGTCACCTTCTCACCAAGCTGCTGGGCGATGGTCTTGTTGCCCATTCCAGCCTTGTGTAGGTCTACAATCTTGTCCCTGACATCCTTGGACAGCTCTTTGGTCTTGGCCATGGTGGAGAGTTTGGAATCTGATTGATTGATTGCTTCTGTGGACAGGTGTCTTTTATACAGGTAACGAGCTGAGATTAGGAGCAGTCCCTTTAAGAGAGTGCTCCTAATCTCAGCTCGTTACCTGTATAAAAGACACCTGGGAGCCAGAAATCTTGCTGATTGATAGGGGATCAAATACTTATTTCCCTCATTAACATGCAAATCAATGTATAACTTTTTTGAAATGTGTTTTTCTGGATTTTTTTGTTGTTATTCTTTCTCTCACTGTTAAAATACACCTACCATTAAAATTATAGACTGATCATTTCTTTGTCAGTGGGCAAACGTACAAAATCAACAGGGGATCAAATACTTTTTTCCCTCACTGTACCTGAGCTGATTTCCATTGCTCTCCAGGTCCTTTTTCCTAGGTGATATTTCTGAATTAAGAGTTATGTAAGGGCATGATATTGTTCTTTTTGTGATTTGTTATTTTTATTTTAATTGTAATAAACAGTATACATGTATCTTACCTGTTTTCATCCTGGCAGTTGTCCTAGAAATTTCGAGTTGCATGTATTTAAATCTTGGCCTGGATTGCAGGCTTCCCCCTAGGGGTGGCATAGTCGCTACAAACAATAAATAAATAATAAATATATATATATATATATATATATATATATATATATATATATAGGAAAGGTGTCCACTCACTGAGAAATCATCCCACTGATTAACCAATTGTGTCAATTCAGTTGAAACCTTGAAAGACTTATCAGACTTTAACAGTGCAAACAACAATGCTTATTATAAATACCATGACAGTCATAATGTTTTTTTTTTGCCAATTACTGCTATTACTACTACCACCACCACCACCTTTAATGTATTTTATAAAGAAGCTTTGTATGATTATTTTGTCTCTCTTAACAGGGGTTTGCAATCATGCATGCAGCTGCTTTGGTCAATGTTTTACATTTCTTGCTACATGGCACAGGTTAGTTCAGTATTGTCAGAAATGCTAATATAAAACCAAATCATTCTCTGGGTGTAAGTGTTTAATGTCGTAAGGTTCACCAAAAAGACTGAAGCATAAACTTGTTGTCTGCTCTCATTGATAAACAAGACGTGTAAACTATTATGATTTCATATATATTATTCCCAAAAGCAGCCATATATTTGATGTTAATTAATCTCAGTTCCATACAATTGGCTCCAGGTCTTCCAGCTGTCATCTGTGGTTAGCAGATTGTATAAGCATGAAATGCCTAAAAGGAATTTGAAAGGAGGAGCCTAATGTAAATAAATATATAAATAAATAGCAAAAGCTTTCCTCTGAGGTTAAGGCAGTTTCAGTGATTCTTCAAGTATATGTAAACTCATTATGGATACATTAAAGACAAATTAAAGACAAATGTACAGCTCAGTGTTCAATCACTGTATGTATGTATGTATGTATGTATGTATGTATGAATTAATTTATGCACTCACATTGTAACCTCTCCAAAAACAAATATTACAGTATTCTGTTTTCTGTGAAAATATTATTGTGAATTATTAATATAAAATACTATTTGAATGATAGGTAAGTAAAGAAATTTATCTGATTATGAGTTAATAAACTTATATTTTATGTAGCCAGATGAAAACGCTGAGCTGAAATTGGAAAATCATTCATAGTTGCTGTAAATTGTATGAAATGGAAACCAATCAGAAACAGTAATTAACTACAAGAAGCATTCACCTCTGCTAACATATTGGGCATTTGATCAACTGCTATTTCACATTCAGATGTAGTTTTAAACTTTGTCAACCGAAACCATTTTTGAAGCCTCAAACTGAAATACATCAAGTAGTATGGGTTTTTACGTACAGTTTTTACTTGGTGGCCAGAGGAAGTATATGCTTCCATAAGATTATCACACATGCTACAAAGCACCCGGCAGATACTGGTGGCAATGATTAAAGGAAGGCAATGTTCCAGCTGCTACATTAGTGACACACAGATAGGAAGTTAGCCAGATCTGGATATAGAATATGCTGAGAAAATCCTCTCTGCACTCTGGCGTAACATATTTTTTAAGAATAATTAACTATACATATTAACACTTATTGCACCTGCTATATTTTGCTTTGGATTAATTGTGATACAGTAGGTACATTTCAGTATCAAACTAATACAGGACCCGATCTCAAAGTTTCGCAATGCAGGCAGTATCCCAGATTCAGGGGATGATGTAATGCTGCAAATTCAAATTCAATAATATATATATAGAGAGAGATTGAGGATGGAAATGAAATTCAGTTGTATGTTGTCATGTTGTATCATCAGCCACAGCTTCCTTATTCCTGTTTAGAAATAGGCTGAAAAGGAAAATAAAAAATGGAAATGGAAAAGTAATGAAAAGCAGATTTTTTTAAGGAGATTTGGAGGTGTAGGAGCAAATCCACTCATCAGCAGAGACTTCTACACATTGTCAAGGAAGATATACTTATATATATATACCTAATATATATAGTTTTGCTCTCACTTGTGGAGTGAGTCAGATTAGCAGAGACACGGTGGAGATTTCACTGCACTGGTGTGTGTCTGATAATAACCTGGGAAATTGACTTTTCAAAAACGAAAATGGTTAACTAGGTTTAAATAAGGACAGAGCTCTAACTTTTGGCCGTAGTGTATGATTTCTAAATCCATTTAGTCTTCTAAACCAAAGTTGTGCAAACACTCTTTTTAAAGAGTTTTCAATGAGTAGCAATCCTGTCTTGGACATTTCAGTTTGGCCACTCCAACTGCCTCGAAAGTCCACCACTTCTCTGTATCTGCAGTTTTTGGAAACCCTGAACTAAGATATTGTAATAATAATAATAATAATAATAATAATAATAATAATAATAATAATAATAATAATTATTATTATTATTATTATTATAAAATAAATAAAAAGTGCTCTACTAAAACATTTAGGAGACCTAATCATGGTGAAAGTAAAGGATACATTAAGGCAGACGGAAATTGTTCACAACCATGTTCTTTAAAAAATCTTTTGTGATTATTGCTTTCCATCGAACCTCAGTTTAGCTTGATGTTGAATGGACTGCAGCCTTAGCAGCACAGAGCTTACATTACCGCCATGGTCTAAACATTGAGTTTTAACCCAGAGGGAAATATGCCTATAATTAGATCTGACACAACCAATATCCAAGGTGGATTGCTAATAGGCTTCGCTGTATCAAATATAAAAGAAGAAAATACAGAAATGAACTTTCCAAAAAGTTCATTTTCAAGTGTCCCTGTAGAGTGGATACATTTGTGACAAAGTGACCATCTATGGTGTCTCTCAGCGTGACTAACTAAGATTGATTTTGTCAAAATCTTTGTCATACAATAGAGAGCTGCCCAAATGACTCTGCAACTGGTCATGGGTGGCAGGTTTCCACAAACTTTAGAGAATATGGCACTTGATGCTAATTTTAAGTTTCAATGCATTCATTTAATTTCACTTTTATGAATTTCAATAATGAATCATGCACAGCTATTGCTCTTGCAGTGTAACCTGACATTCTGACATGGTTTCCTAAAAGATCAAATAATTGTTTTAAAATGGCAGAGATATATCCCAGCATTATTGTTTTAAATCCCTAGTTATTATAAAAATGCAATATAAGTATATTAATATTCACAAAGCGCATTGGTGTTTAAAAAAAATAAAAAAAGTATTTTATATGCTTTCCAAACAAAACAACCATACTCAAGAGAATATATTTTATTAATGCATTATTAAATAATGAATCCTTTGTAGATGATTAATTAATAATTTACATATAGCCCTTTAATTTAAACAAAATGATTAATAATGATAAAAAAGCAGAAACAGTGATGTGTGTGTGTGTGCATCTATCACATCAGCCCATACAACCCACTGCTAAAATGAAGGTCTTCCCAACATTTTTCTTCTATCTACAACTTCTCTTGTCCATGTCATGCCTGCAAAGTTTATTTTATCATCTTCCCATCTTGTGTTTTTCTTCTGTTTTTTTTTTTTTGTCTCTTGGGATCCTTTCGATAGCTTCCTTTGTCCATCTTTGATTTATTTATTTTGAGATGTGTCCAGCCCATTGCCATTTGAATATTTTCACTCTTCCAGTAATGTCACATATTTTAATTTGTTCTTAGATCCATGTATTTCTTTTTCTGTTATTCCAATTCTTCTGCTACATCTTCCCATGCGTCTTTGTGTTGTCCATACTTTCGGTAACATTTTTGCATTTAGTAACCAGGTTTCAAAACCATAAGTGAACACTGGTATTATGCATTGATCAAATACTTTTCTTTTCAGGCAAGTGTTAGTTTCCTTTCAACAGCATGCCATTTCTTCCAAATGCACTCAATCCCATTTTCACTCTTCTTTTGATTTCTTCCATAATATCTCCATCTGCGCTGATTTGTTGTCCAAGGTAGACATAACTTTTGACTTCTTGAAGTATCTACTTCAGTTTTCTTAGATTTAACAAACTTGTTAAACATGACTTTACTGTTCTTGTTTGCTTCTGAGAGTTCTTGAAATTGAAGCTCAAATTAGATTTCAAAAACTTTAAATGAATGTACTTTTAATGTAATGTGTGAGCACAATTAGGTTGCAACTTTTTTAACTACTGCTACTTTTAACTACTCTGAATACAGTTTCATCCTGTAATGAGAATCAATGATTTAAAGATTCCATTGTAAACAAAAGCCAGAAATAGTGTTTGTGAAAAGTTAATTATGGTATTTGTAACTACTTCTCTGCTTTTATCTACTCTATCAAACTCCTGCTGTAATTAGAAACATATAGACAGTTTGAAGAAAGAATTTGAAGATAAATTCTGTATGAACCAGTAAACTAGAGTTTTCACGGGCATTCATATTCTGCCCGTTGCTCTAATATGTCAATCTGTGTTCTCACTGACTTATGAAATATTACATGTTGTTGTAAATGTAGTTGGATTCATGATTGCCTGCTATAGCTGAAACACAAACAGTCGTCCTAAGATGTTCATTTCATTGTGACCTTGTTAACATTTCATGTTCAAGTAATTCATTGTAAATGCCCATGTTCCATGATCCGGTCTGTGATGTTGAATTGAGCACAGACTTGAGCACACACTAGCAGTCTGTGCTCTCAGCTAGGGGGCCTTTACAAACACCCTGCCACTTCATGTGACCACTGTTTAAAGACGCGGAGGAGCCACGTGCTGATTCAATTCAGCATTGTGGTTCTGAGAGACAATGCTCATCTGTCAATGCCACAGTGATGGTCTAATAGCTATACAGCCTGTCATCTTACATCATGCTGGTTTCATTCTTGTCTTTGAAAAAAAGTAGGATATGTATCTGAACTCTTCAAAATGATCAGTGTTTTCCCTATGAATGCTATATATATATTTTGCATAGCTATTTCCTGGCTCATTAACTGTCCAGTGGTTAAATCATTACTGTTGGTTACTTGAAGTTAGAAAAAATGATTCCTGGTTTGCAATTAGTTCACTGATGATTTAAGAGTGACATTTATATTCTCAGACACACCCAGTGCCATTTTAGCCACCCGCCTCTAACCACACCATCTGGGATTATTATTTGAAAGATCTCATATCAGCTCACTGGTCAAAATTGAAAAGAAATAAAAAGCCCTTTGGTAAGTGCTCTGTGGTCTCCTCTTACTAAGGATTTCCACTAGTGTTGTCATCTTTTAACATCATGGTAATGGATGTCTCAATCTGTGGCTGTAAAATCTGATTTTTTTATGACGGGATGTTAATAAATGAATAAATAAATACAGGTAATAAAATATAGGTAACTGCAGTTGTTATCTATTAGTTTGTTACATAAATTAACAAGAGTAAGTTGCATGGTGAGTGTATATAAGTAAATTCATCATCTTAATACATTGTGTTATGTCAATGTAATGGCTCATTCATATCCACCAACTCTGTTAAATCTGCATGACAGGATTTGAAGAAAAATATGTAATGCATGGTAACCTTCCTGAAATCCGTATTAATATTTTAGGAAGCTCACACAGAACAGGTGAGGGAATAAACATGTAATGTTTGTATTATTATTTCTTAGTGAGTGAATTCACAGTTAGGATCTCGTTATTGTAACTTACTAGAATTTCAACTTAGCATCTCACAATTCCAGCTAGCCAAGTCTGAATTAAAATTATATTATTATTATATTGTAATAATATTATAAGTGAATAGGTCATGTGAAGGGTCTCTTAATGTATACATTAATTAGTTTGTGTAACATTGCATATTTAAATATATATATATACACTCACCTAAAGGATTATTAGGAACACCATACTAATACTGTGTTTGACCCCCTTTCGCCTTCAGAACTGCCTTAATTCTATGTGGCATTGATTCAACAAGGTGCTGAAAGCATTCTTTAGAAATGTTGGACCATATTGATAGGATAGCATCAGTTGATGGAGATTTGTGGGATGCACATCCAGGGCACGAAGCTCCTGTTCCACCACATCCCAAAGATGCTCTATTGGGTTGAGATCTGGTGACTGTGGGGGCCAGTTTAGTACAGTGAACTCATTGTCATGTTCAAGAAACCAATTTGAAATGATTGGACCTTTGTGACATGGTGCATTATCCTGCTGGAAGTAGCCATCAGAGGATGGGTACATGGTGGTCATAAAGGGATGGACATGGTCAGAAACAATGCTCAGGTAGGCCGTGGCATTTAAACGATGCCCAATTGGCACTAAGGGGCCTAAAGTGTGCCAACAAAACATCCCCCACACCATTACACCACCACCACCAGCCTGCACAGTGGTAACAAGGCATGATGGATCCATGTTCTCATTCTGTTTACGCCAAATTCTGACTCTACCATCTGAATGTCTCTACAGAAATCGAGACTCATCAGACCAGGCAACATTTTTCCAGTCTTCAACTGTCCAATTTTGGTGAGCTTGTGCAAATTGTAGCCTCTTTTTCCTATTTGTAGTGGAGATGAGTGGTACCCGGTGGGGTCTTCTGCTGTTGTAGCCCATCCGCCTCAAGGTTGTACGTGTTGTGGCTTCACAAATGCTTTGCTGCATACCTCAGTTGTAACGAGTGGTTATTTCAGTCAAAGTTGCTCTTCTATCAGCTTGAATCAGTCGGCCCATTCTCCTCTGACCTCTAGCATCAACAAGGCATTTTTGCCCACAGGACTGCCGCATACTGGATGTTTTTCCCTTTTCACACCATTCTTTGTAAACCCTAGAAATGGTTGTGCGTGAAAATCCCAGTAACTGAGCAGATTGTGAAATACTCAGACCGGCCCGTCTGGCACCAACAACCATGCCACGCTCAAAATTGCTTAAATCACCTTTCATTCCCATTCAGACATTCAGTTTGGAGTTCAGGAGATTGTCTTGACCAGGACCACACCCCTAAATGCATTGAAGCAACTGCC
Organism: Amia ocellicauda; assembly: GCF_036373705.1. Classification (NCBI taxonomy): domain Eukaryota; kingdom Metazoa; phylum Chordata; class Actinopteri; order Amiiformes; family Amiidae; genus Amia; species Amia ocellicauda. The sequence continues at coordinate 11,699,245 of NC_089859.1, forward strand.
ATGTGATTAGTTGATTAGATAATTGCATTAATGAGAAATTGAACAGGTGTTCCTAATAATCCTTTAGGTGAGTGTATATATATATATATATATATATATCCTCAAACCTACTTGATTTATAACAAGTAAATTGACATGGGAAGAAGGCAAATCCAAATACATCAGTGAGTCAAATTTGGACCAGCTTTGTCCTGAGAAGCAATTTCCAAGGCTCTGCACAGACAAATGAGAAGAAAGGAAATTGAAGCACAAGTTTGACTATCACTGGTGACTAAACAATGCATAGAATGAATGGTGCACATCTTTGGCCTTGATGCTTAACCACAAAATAATGACATGAAACTCTTAATGTAGTCCAGAAAGGAAAATGCACTGATTGACACAACTCACAAATATATGTAAAGGTTATACCTGGAGCCTGGAGGTAATAGAAATACTTAAAACCCACAGGCATTTTTTAATCTCACTTGCGGCAGTGAATGGCATGCAATGTGCTTGAGTTGTCATTTCAGAATGATTTAACTTACATAAATTGCACAGCTAAGAAACGAACGATGTAGAATTGCAAAGAATGAGAATGAAGATTGAGCTCACTAACACTGCTATATGTGGGGCTTATTGGTTTCTAATGGTTTATTGCTCAGACCTTAACAGCCTTGTGCTTTACATATTGTTTTCATGCAAATTGCACATAGCTGTTGTAGTATTGCAAACATGTCATAGAGCTAAATATTATGTTGCTGGCAATTGCTAGCAAATAATTGTTGCATTCCAGAGACATTATGGCAGCTTTTCTTGAAAGTCACATTAAATGGGGTGCATCTGAAAGCTGCAGAAACAAACACACAAGCACTGGCACACCTGTTGTTTGTAAATTGCTGTGAAAGCTGTATTTAGATTATGTTCATAAAGATAGAATGCAAACATTTTGATCCTTTAGTTTAACCAATATGGTTTCAAAGTTAAGCTCCAATTTTCTTGACTGGTAGTCCCCCGTGGAGTTTAGTACTATATATTAGCTATATTCTTTAATAATTTGCTGATCTACTCAATCATTTCTTGTGTTTATAATAGACCCCCCTCTTGGATTACACTGTTTCTGTCAAAATCCTTTACACAGACTAGCACTCTGAATTGTATTTGTTTTGTTAGGGTGTCCTATCAGTAAATATGAATTGTAGTGTTGTTAAAATATGTATTGAATATATTTTAAGGTTTAAAATTGTAACATCCACTTCCTCATCTCCTGAGCTCCAGTAGCTTTATCTTATGGAAATGATAATGCTTGTTCTCAGAACAGATTAGGTGAATGCTACTGATCTGTAGTCCTCATAGACCAAGTATTAGCTGAAAAGAGATCCAAACTGCTTGTCTTCATTTTCCCTGGAAAACTATGGAACTATAAACCCTGGAACAATATCTGAAAAGAAAAAAGCCATGCAATTACATATTTCCTGTGCATACCTTACATTCTACTGAGTTGCTTATCAACAAGTTTGGCTTTCATTTTTGACAGCATTTTCACACCATGTAGTTCGCAAAGCAAGTTCCAGTTATAATGAAATAGCATCCACTGCAGAGTGTATAATTGTGCTTATTTTATTGTAGTTTAGATGACGGGAAATAACATCTATCATTTTTCTGTTCTGCTTTACCTTAATTTCTTTCAAACAACCAAATCCTGGCTATACGCCAGGCCATTACAAGGTCGTGAAATATGTACCAGTGCTATCCCTTTCAGAAAGATAGGGAATGAAATATGAATGGGAATCCCCTATTATGGTTAACAGAGTTCTTCAGTCTTGGTGGAAGTATTATATTTGAAGAACTTCATTATATCAATCAATCAATCAATCAATTTTTATTTATATAGCGCCCTTCGCAGGGTAGCAACAGAGCACTTTACAGACTGGTAAACATACAACAAACGTACAGCAAAATAAAAAAACATACATACAATAAAAATCAAATATAGACCTGTAAACATTTTACATGATCTAGAATAAAATGAGTGAACATTTAAGTAAATGTTAATTTAAGTAAGTAATATGTCATCTCATAAAGATATTTTAGTCTACATTTAAATGTGCATGCTTTCAAACTGTTAATATATTAATTTATGCACCAAAGGTGAAATGGCTATGAAAACAGATATTAAGTTTTAAGTGGCTGAAAGTCAGTTTGCAAAACATTTATGAATCACAAGTCAACAGATTAGTTACATTCCTGCCCGCTCTTTTCCTATTTGACATTTTTCAAGCAAACTCATGCTGACATTTAGCTTTATATATATATATATATATATATATATATATATATATATATATATATATATATATATATATATATATATATACATTCTCAGCACTGAATAAAAAGCTCAATAAATTAATAAAATCACTGAAATAAACAGCTTATAGATTTGACTTTTTAGTATCATGAAATTCAAGATAATTATTTTGAATTGCTTTTTGATAATTGTAAAAAGGGAATGTTACATATTACAATATGATTGTATACATAAGACTATTTCAAATTAGTTTTAAAGAAAAAAAGTTTGTGATCTTATATAATATGCATTGCATATCAATTTTGCATTTATGATTAATAGCATCTGGAGGAGGAATAGAGAGTGATTTCTGCTTAGAAATCCATACTGCAAAAGGCAGTATAATAATAAGGCAAACGCACCATTTCAACAAACAAATCATCTCTACATTATTTAATGATGTATGATTTAATTTATTCATCTAACATTTCTGTTTTAAAATAAGTGCTGCTGAATATTTATCAACATTTCATGCCATGAAGGTTCAGTTGACACAAGTGCACAAATTGCAGTTTAAATTTTGATAATACTCTAAATGGTAAAATCTTTATCGATTTTGGACATGCAGTTTATGCTTCAAGAAAAAAAAAAATAACAGAAACAAAACATGTTATAGGGACTGATTTGTCATCTACACAAAGTACTTAGGAAATTATTTTCCCAATTACTCAAAGGTGCTATATTTTGCATTAAATGTGGATTACTTTGTGAATTACATAGAAAATCATGTTAGCTTGTAAAACTCTGGTCTTTCATAGAATACAGAGAACCAGTACGGAAATGCCTTGTTCAATATATGCTTTAACGGACTTTAGTGTTAAAGAATTTCAATTGGGTTTCTTCAGTGCCAGCATTTTGTTCCAAAACGTACACTGAACAAAAACGAGCTGCCATGAAATGTGATTAGAATTAGAAACAATTTATTCTACAAAGCTTTCTCTACTGTTCGGTTTAAGTCTCTTTGAGCTGCTCAAAGATTTACGTAAAAAAAAATACGATTTTATTTTATGGGTTCTGTCCTGTGATTCTCTACAATGCAAAGGAAGCCCTATAAAGGTCACACCTAGAGACTCGGAATTATAAAACCTTTCTTGGCAAATGACTGGAATGCTGGAACAAGGGCAAAGAGAAGTGATAAAAGCTAGAGACATCAAAGCAGTGCTATTATTCTGAAATATGCATGCTGGGTAAAAAAATATGCTTCTTGTATGTACATTTATTATGTGTGCTTCTTAAACAGCAATGGTTCAAAAGGGGAGTGTGCTTCCATTATTTGTTGTAGGAAATACAGAAAAAAATACTAATTTCAGTCTGCAGAACACGTTTAGTAAACTCTGTCCAGTAAAGGCAAAAGCAGAAGGAAACAGAAAAAAACTGAAGTTCCCTAAATTGTCAGACACTGTTTTTATATTTGTGCATCAGTGATTATGTTCTGCCAGAAATATCCAGTAATTTTTTGCTTTTATTTTTATACTTCTCAATTAGGTACAGATTGCGGTTATCTGTTGCTGGAAATATTTGACTGAGTGCCACTCTTATTTCCATTTATTAATATCTATGTTTGTTTTAATGGGCTGCTACAGCATATGTATTAGAAGAGTAGTGCAAATAGTCTCTAGGTGATACAGAAATACAAACGAAAAAAAGAAAACATGCACTGGATATATTATAATCTGTTAAATTGCTCTTTAAATGTTTCTTAGCAGCTGCTTTTCCTTCTTGAAATACACTGTGTATGAAAATATGATATATCTATCTACACTGCTCAAAAAAATAAGGGAACACATAATCATCACAGTATAACACCAAGTCAATTAAACTTTAGGGATATAAATCTGTCCAGTTAGGAAGCCTAAGCGATTGTGAATCAATGTCAGTTGTTTTGGTGCAAATGAAAGTGACAACAGGTGCACTGGAGAGGCAACAGCAAGACAACCCCCAAAAAGGGAATGGTTTTGCAGGTGGTGGCCACAGACAATTGCTCTCTCCTTATCCTTCCTGACTGATTCTTCTCCAGTTTTACATTTTGCTAGTGTCTTTGTCACTACTGGTAGCAAGAGGCGATACCTGCAGCCCATTCACGTTGCACAGGTAGTCCAGCTCCTCCAGGATGGCACATCCATACGTGCCGTCGCAAGAAGGTTTTCTGTGTCTCCCAGTACGGTCTCAAGAGCATGGAGGAGATACCAAGAGACAGGTCGTTACACGTGGAGAGCTGGACAGGGCTGTAGAAGGGCATCAACCCAGCAGGAGGACTGGTATCTGCTCCTTTGTGCAGGAGGAGGAACAGGAGGAGCACTGCCAGAGCCATACAAAATGACCTCCAGCAGGCTACTGGTGTGCATGTTTCTGACCAAACTATCAGAAACAGACTCCATGAGGGTGGCATGAGGGCCCGACATCCTCTAGTGGGACCTGTGCTCACAGCCCAGCACCGTGCAGCTTGATTGGCATTCGCCAGAGAACACAAGAATTGGCAGGTCCACTATTGGCGCCCCGTTCTCTTCACAGATGAGAGCAGGTTCACACTGAGCACATGTAAAAGACGTGAAAGAGTCTGGAGATGCCGTGGTGAACGTTATGCTGCCTGCAATATCATCCAGCATGACCAGTTTGGCAGTGGGTCAGTGATGGTCCGGGAAGGCATATCCTTGGAGGGTCGCACAGACCTCCACATGCTAGCCAATGCTACCCTGACTGCTGTTAGGTACCAGGATGAAATCATCAGACCCATCGTCAGACCTTAGGCTGGTGCAGTGTGCATCCGCCGCCACCAAGTAGCGCCACAGTCTGTCCAGGAGCTCACTCATGCCCTGATCCAGGTCTGGGAGGAAACCCCCAGGACACCATCCGCTGTCTCATCAGGAGCATGCCCAGACGTTGTCGGGAGTGCATACAGGCACGTGGGGGCCATACACACTACTGAGTCACATTATGAGTTGCTGTGCTGAAATTTCACGCAAGTTGGAACAGCCTGTGATTTCAATTGTTTACTTAGATTTTCGGTTAGAGTTTGAATCCAGCCCCAATCAGTTGGTGATTTTGGTTTGCATTGACCGTTGTTACATCATTTTGTTCTCAACGAATTACACAATGTACAGTAAAGATTTTGATCTTTAATATATTTCGTTCTTTGAGATCCAATGTGTGATTTAAGTGTTCCCTTAATTTTCTTGAGCAGTGTATATATACAGTACTGTGCAAAAGGTTTAGGCAGGTGTGAAAAAATGCTGTAAAGTAAGAATGCTTTCAAAAGTAGACATGTTAATAGATTATATTTATCAATTAACAAAATTCAAAGTGAGTGAGCAGAAGAAAAATCTAAATCAAATCCATATTTGGTGTGACCACCCTTTGCCTTCAAAACAGCATCAATTCTTCTAGGTACACTTGCACACAGTTTTTGAAGGAACTCGGCAGGTAGGTTGTCCCAAACATCTTGAGAACTAACCACAGTTCTTCTGTGGATTTAGGCAGCTTCAGCTGCTTCTCTCTCTTCATGTAATCCCAGACAGACTCGATGATGTTGAGATCAGGGCTCTGTGGGGGCCATACCATCACTTCCAGGACTCCTTGTCCTTCTGTATGCTGAAGATAGTTCTTAATGACTTGTGCTGTAGTTGTCACGCTGCAGAGTAAATTTGGGGCCAATCAGATGCCTCCCTGATGGTATTGCATGATGGATAATTATCTGCCTGTACTTCTCAGCACTGAGGAGACCAAATCCCCAACTCCATTTACAGAAATGCAGCAAGGAACCTCCACCATGCTTCACTGTTGCCTGCAGACACTCATTCGTGTACCGCTCTCCAGCCCTTCAGCGAACAAACTGCCTTCTGCTACAGCCAAATATTTCAAATTTTGACTCATTAGTCCAAAGCACCTGCTGCCATTTTTCTGCACCCCAGTTCCTGCATTTTCGTGCATAGTTGAGTCACTTGGCCTTTTTTCCATGTCAGAGGTATGGCTTTTTGGCCGCAAGTCTTCTATGAAGGGCACTTCTGACCAGACTTCTCCAGACAGTAGATGGGTGTACCAGGGTCCCACTGTTTTCTGCCAATTCTGAGCTGATGGCACTGCTGGACATCTTCCAATTGTGAAGGGAAGTAAGCATGATGTGTCTTTCATCTGCTGCAGTAAGTTTCCTTGGCCGACCACTGCGTCTGTGGTCCTCAATGTTGCCAGTTTCTTTGTGTTGCTTCAGAAGAGCTTGAACAGCACATCTGGAAACCCCTGTCTGCCTTGAAATGTCTGCCTGGGAGAGACCTTGCTGATGCAGTTTAACTACCTTGTGTCTTGTTGCTGTGCTCAGTCTTGCCATGGTGTATGATTTTTGACAGTAAACTGTCTTCAGCAACCTCACCTTGTTAGCTGAGTTTGGCTGTTCCTCACCCAGTTTTATTCCTCCTGCACAGCTGTTTCTGTTTCAGTTAATGATTGTGTTTCAACTTACATATTGAATTGATGATCATTATCACTTGTTTGGTATAATTGTTTAATCATACACCTGACTATATGCCTACAAAATCCCTGACTGTGTGCAAGTGTACCTAGAAGAATTGATGCTGTTTTGAAGGCAAAGGGTGGTCACATCAAATATGGATTTCATTTAGATTTATCTTCTGGTTACTCACTTTGCATTTAGTTAATTGATAAATATAATCTATTAACATCTCTACTTTTGAAAGCATTCTTACTTTACAGCATTTTTTCACACCTGCCTAAACCTTTTGCACACTACTGTATATATAATGTATTCTTATGTTAATTTAATAATGTCAGTTACCTTCTCTAGTAGAGCAGTGTGAGTCCTTGAAAGTGCATAGAATCCTTTTGAAACTGTGAGAGATAGAAACTTTATTAAATTAAAACTGTATTAAAATACTGTTCTGATTATAATTTTTTGAGGCTGTGGTTTATTAACCTTCTGCCTAAGCACTGTCAGACCTCTTTAAAAATAATGAGCTTGATGGTTCTATTATCAGTTGTCTAAAGCAGTACATGCATGTCAGGCACCAGAATTAATTGTTACTTTCACACATCTGCCACTGAATGGTCTGCTTTGATCTTTATTGACCTGCTAATAAGATAGTCAACGTGATCAATATGGAATGTTCGTAAATGGTCCTTTATTTAGACTGAGAACTAATTTTGAATGAAATGTCCTTAATGACTTGGTTGGGTTTGGCTGCCAGAGGCTATCATGAAAGGACAAGTTGGAACCATACAAATTACTTCAGCTTCCAATACGCAGCTATTCCTGTCTCAAGGACTTATGTACATGCCTAGTGAAATGTTTTTATTTGGATAGAGCTTGTCAAAAATGTTTGTGCTAACCAGTTCAGGGAAATGCAAAGCTATTATCCATTGTCAGTATTGAAATGAAACATTCAGTCAAATGGTTACTAGCAACCAGACAAAGAAGATAGGACAAACAGCCCCCTCTCGTGTGGGAACTTTTTATGTTATAATATTTTGTGTTTGAAGTTAAATAAATAGTATATTGATTGCATTCATTATTTGGGATTGCAGTTTATAATTAATTAAATATTTTACTGAGAATACAAAGTATTTATATGTAAAAGCATCAAAATGCATACAAAACACTATAAGGACAGCTTCTATAAGCCTATTGCCAGATGATGTTCGACTGTTTAATCTCACTTCTTCCCTTCTACTGCTTCTGTATGTTGAAGCATCCGGCTTGCATGTTTCTTTCAGTCACTTTCCCTGTGCACTTAAGTTTATTGTGACTCCTGTCCTGAATCTGTATGTATACATTTTCCTATGTTCATACAAGTTTATACATTTGACGTAATGACTAGGGCGATTTCCAGTTTACACAATAAGCATTACATAAATTAAGTGATACAGTCAATACCAAATACAATTTAGTGCAGTAATACAATCAATACAAAATACAATAAACATACATCCTAGTTCAATGAGGTAACAAGTGCAGACATAACAGAGTTAAGACCTAGGTATGTGCATAGAAGGTCTCAGCAATAGATAAATAAGCAGGTGCATAAGGAAGTATACTAACATAAAGTGCATCATAAGTGCAGAACAGCTACTGGAGAATAGGCTGCTGTATTACAGGTACAGTCTGAACAGATGTATCTTGAGTAATCAGTTGAATTGGTAAGGGTCGAAAAGGAGCAGACACTGGAGGTAAATTATTCTTCTGGCGCAGATGCAGTATACCGGCTTTCAAACAATCCTCGCTGAAATGTATTGATTCTGTGCCAAACAACTTAATACCTTAACCATCCTACCCTGGAATTATTATTATCTGAACTCTCTCCAGGGCTGTAATGTCATTATTGTTGTGGGGAGAACAAAATTGATAAAACAGTGTTCAAGGAGTTGTCTCATACAGTGGCTCCAGCTTAACTTCCAATCACTTGTGTATCAAATGTTAAAAGTGGATGACAACATTACTGAGCCTGCTATTAACCTTTCAACAAAAAATATCCTATTTATTTAAAAAAATATACATGTTAATATACTTTAAAGTAAATTCACAATCATGTATTTATGTTTTTCCAATGTTGTTTAGTGAAATTGCATCAGACTAGGTTTCCAGAATATATGATTTAGCATAGGAAAAATAAATCAATACAAATAAACGAGAGGAACACTTAAGGGAGTAGCTGGAAGATATATAGCATAGGGTTTGGTGATGACCTGTGACTTTAATTGTGAAGAGAATGCACAGACAAAACAAACAAACAAACAAAAAATCGTTTGAAGGAACTTCTGTTATGTTTGTTGCTATGACACCCACCGAATGTGACAAGTGAAAATGATTGATACATAATTGTATTTTTTTAATTCTCCACTGCAGTCATTGTAGAGACCTCCAATTTATCAATGCATGACAATAAAAATACAAAATCCATAGATTTTATAGAAGGGCATAGATTGAGTGTAACTGTCATTTGACTGCTTAAGAAATAAGACTAATTTCTGTGAGGTGACTCATGCCATGCCTCCTGATTCCTGTGAGACCTATGGAAATGTACCACATGAATTTATCCCATCAGAATTGTATTAATCCCATTCATTGGACCTTCACACTTCGCCTTCATTTCATACTTCAAAGAGGTTGGCAGGGACTTGGGGTTTCCGGATGCCCACTGATAGCTGTAGGAAAGATTTGTCTTAATTTGAACGTTTACTAGTTGCCTTGTGCTTTGGCACGGATCTATATGCTGATATTTTCTCCCTTGGTGATGCCATGATTGACCTTGCTAGTAGAAGCATCTGTCACATGTCTTTTACTCAATCCACAAAATGATGGAAGCAAGAAATGAATTTCACTTGAGCACATCTATCAAATTACTGACCTGCTTTTTTCCTTTGTTGGTCTGTCTAGCTATCCTTCTGTGTCAACTTATCTATCAGACAGGCTCAGCACACCCTGGTTGTACATTATCTTATCCACATCTCTCCACACAGTTTGCTCTTCTCTTGTCTTTTTTTTTCATCAGCTTGATCACTCTCTTTATATGTTGATGATAATTTTGTATTTTGTACGTCGAACAACTCCTCCTCTAATGAATTGTTTCCCCATTGCATTTGTCACTGAGATGACTTCTGAGCACATGGAAGATTGATCTACCATGAGCACCAATATAAAAGCTATGCAAAAATCAGGCTTCTCTCCACTGAAGAAGGATGTGATTGTAAGCTTACAGTACATAATCTCTAAATATCACGAAAACCCAGGAGCCTAGTACTGAAAACACTACAATTTACTACACAATCCTTTAACTCCTACCATTAGGAATTCATCTATTAGTCATGCCTCATGTACCCCTGTACTGTCTGTGTGTTACAGGTTATTTTTGTCTTTCTTTTGTGGGATTAAAGTCTTTCTTGTTATGCATCACTGCATCACTATTCCTTAAGATAAAAAAGTCCATCCTCCTCCCATCTGGATTACTCTGACAGAACTCTTTCCATGCTTCTGTGTGTGTATATATGTATATGAATATATACAAATATGTATATACTGGTATATATATTAGTAGTGTGCTGAATAATTTTTTAAATCGATTTGAATTTGATTTTTTTTTTATTCCTCATTAATCAAATACTATTTAATAATGGGATCCTAACTAGATGATGTTCTGTAATATTAACTCTGCAGCATGCATGTGGTTGGCTTACTTTATTAATGTTCTCTATCCAAATAGCAAGTATTCAAGCAAGTACTGAGTCGAGTAGTCGGTGAGGAAGGGACAGATTCGGCATATGTTGCACAGGAAGAATCTACAGGTGCGTGTCAGCGTGGTGATGTGCTGGGTGTAGGAGAGCGCAGGATTGAGGGTCACTCCTAGATTTTTAGCAGAAGAAGAAGGAGAGAGTGTGGTGGATTCCAAGGGGATCGAGATGGAGAGGTCAGAAGAAGGTGAGGAAGAGTGGGGGAAAAACAGGAGATCCGATTTGGAGAAGTTGAGCTTGAGAGAGAGAACAGAAGGGGGCCCAGGACAGAGCCTTGGGGTATGCCTGTGAGGAGAGGTTGGGGGTGGATGAGGAGCCTCGCCATGTTACTTGGTAGGTCCGGTTACTGAGGTAGGAGGAGAACCAGGTGAGAGCAGTCCCAGAGATTCCAAGGTCAGCGAGGCAGGAGAGGAGGATGGAGTGATTGATGATGTCAAATGCTGCAGAGAGATCAAGGAGGATGAGGACTGAGGAGAGGGAGGCCGCCCGAGCACAGCTGATGGAGTCAGTGACTGCCAGTAGAACAGTCTCAGTGGAGTGAGCTGTGCGGAAGCCGGATTGCAGAGGATCAAGGAGTGAATGTTAGGACAGAAAGTCAGAGAGCTGACGGTGGACAACACGCTCGAGAGTCTTTGAGAGGAAGGGGAGTAGGGAGACAAGGCGGTAGTTCTGAGGAGAGGTGGCGTCAAGGGTTGGTTTCTTAAGGAGTGGGATGACAGCAGCTTGTTTAAATGCAGAGGGGAAACAGCCAGAGAGGAGTGAGGAGTTGAGGAGGGAGGAGATGAACGGGAGTAGATCAGGAGCAGTCGCTTGGAGGAGGCGAGAAGGGAGAGGGTCAAGGGCACACATTGTAGGTTTGTGATGTAGGAGGAGAGGAAGGTTTGGGTGTGGTGGGAGAGGAGGGGGGACTGTTGAAGAGCCTGCAGATGTCTGCAATCTTGGAGGAGAAGGAGGCGAAATCATCAGCAGTGAGAGATGAGCGAGGAGAAGGGGGGGGGCAAAGAGGGAGGAGAAGGTGGAGTAGAGTTTGTGGAGGTTGTTGAAAGTGGATTCGGCGGCATGCAGACTAGTTCGGGTTGATCGGAGAACAGCAGAGATCCAAGGCTGAGGAGGGGAGGGATGGGCAGTACGAGACGTGAGAGGACAGAGAGAGTCAAGGGAGGAGGTGAGGGAGGAGAACAAAGAGGAGGTAGCACAGTTGACAGATAGATGGGAAAAACAGTCAATGGAAGGTAAGAGAGTGAGGGCAGTGGAAGCAAGGGTGGAGGGGGAGACAGAGCGGAGATTATGGCGGAAGGTGACAGAGGGAGTGGGTGGAGTGGGGAGGGAGGGGAGGGAAAGGGAGAAGGAGATTAAGTGGTGGTCTGAGATGTCCATGGGTGTCACGGAGAGTGTCGAAGGGGAGCAGCCTCAAGAGAAGATGAGGTCTAGCTGGCGGCCTGCCCATAGAGTGGGGGGAGATGAGGAGAGAGAAGTTAAAGGAGTGAAGGAGTGGAAGAAGTCCGGCACAGTGGGAATGGTTGGAGAGGTGGATGTTGACGTCTCCCAGGAGGATGGTAGGTGAGGACAGTGAGGGGAGGGAGGAGAGAAGAAAGTCAAGTTCATCCAGGAAGGAGGTGAGTGGACCAGGTGGACGGTAGAGAACTAGTAGGAAGAGGTGAGAGGGGGAGGTGAGTTCCACTGCGTGGAATTTGAAGCTGTGGGTCATGATAGAGGAGAGAGGGGCGGGGACAGAGAAGGGGAGAGAAGGGGAGACCAGGAGGCCTGGGACAGGACAAACAGAGAGGATAGGGCAGCAGGGGTGGTAGAGTTGTCCGGGGAGATCCATGTCTCGGTGAGAGCGAGGAAATCCAGGGAGTGCTGGGAGGCGAAGGCGGAGATGAAATTGGCCTTGTTGGAAGCTGAGTGGCAGTTTCACAGGCCCCCAGAGAGTGGAGTAGAGGGGAGGGAGGAGGAGGGGAGAGGCAGAGAGATGAGGTTTAGAGGGAAGCAATGGTGTGGAGGTGCACGCCGAGAAGACGGAGAGAGCAGGACAGGAATCGGAGAGATCATCTTGGCTTCTTGCTGTTGCTGTTGCTGTGCGGAGTCTCCTCGCAGTCTTCTCCTCGCTGGAGTCCCGTAGGTAGAGTCCCTGCCCTTTGGAGATGGGGCCCTTCGGAAGGGGGGCACTGAAGGCTGCTGGTGCTGACTGCTGGCACAGAGGGCCAGGGCCAGAAATACTTCATCTGTAACTAATTAGGACAGCGCACACCTGCGTTGCGTTGAATGACACAAGGCTGGTCAGGATGGCCTTCCCTCCCATGCAGGACTGCTAATAGCACAATTAATGGCCGCTTTATATCAAAAATGACGTGGAAGCAGAAATTGAAATGGTTGAGATGGTAAATGACTGCTTTCTAACTCAATTTGTCAGGGAACCAACCAGGGAGAGTGCATGCATTGACTTGATATTTTCAAATGACCAAGATAGAGTCAGAGGGACACTAGTTAGAGAACCAATTGCAACCTGTGATCACAATATGGTTAGCTTTTAGGACCAAATCTAAAACAATGATCTACAATTTTAGAAAATCAAACCTTGAAGGTATGAGGCAGCACAATGGATACAAATTCAGTTGAAAATGGATGCTTATAGTTTAAGAATATTCTACTTGAGGCTCAGGATAAATTTGTACCAAAACTTAGCAAATTGAGGACCAACAGACATTGGCCAAAATGGTTTAATAGAAGTATGCAAAAAAATATCCAGAGAAAGAAAGTGATGTACACTCACCTAAAGGATTATTAGGACCACCTGTTCAATTTCTCATTAATGCAATTATCTAACCAACCAATCACATGGCAGTTGCTTCAATGCATTTAGGGGTGTGGTCCTGGTCAAGACAATCTCCTGAACTCCAAACTGAATGTCTGAATGGGAAAGAAAGGTGATTTAAGCAATTTTGAGCGTGGCATGGTTGTTGGTGCCAGACGGGCCGGTCTGAGTATTTCACAATCTGCTCAGTTACTGGGATTTTCACGCACAACCATTTCTAGGATTTACAAAGAATGGTGTGAAAAGGGAAAAACATCCAGTATGCGGCAGTCCTGTGGGCGAAAATGCCTTGTTGATGCTAGAGGTCAGAGGAGAATGGGCCGACTGATTCAAGCTGATAGAAGAGCAACTTTGACTGAAATAACCACTCGTTACAACCGAGGTATGCAGCAAAGCATTTGTGAAGCAACAACACGTACAACCTTGAGGCGGATGGGCTACAACAGCAGAAGACCCCACCGGGTACCACTCATCTCCACTACAAATAGGAAAAAGAGGCTACAATTTGCACAAGCTCACCAAAATTGGACAGTTGAAGACTGGAAAAATGTTGCCTGGTCTGATGAGTCTCGATTTCTGTAGAGACATTCAGATGGTAGAGTCAGAATTTGGCGTAAACAGAATGAGAACATGGATCCATCATGCCTTGTTACCACTGTGCAGGCTGGTGGTGGTGGTGTAATGGTGTGGGAGATGTTTTGTTGGCACACTTTAGGCCCCTTAGTGCCAATTGGGCATCGTTTAAATGCCACGGCCTACCTGAGCATTGTTTCTGACCATGTCCATCCCTTTATGACCACCATGTACCCATCCTCTGATGGCTACTTCCAGCAGGATAATGCACCATGTCACAAAGGTCGAATCATTTCAAATTGGTTTCTTGAACATGACAATGAGTTCACTGTACTAAACTGGCCCCCACAGTCACCAGATCTCAACCCAATAGAGCATCTTTGGGATGTGGTGGAACGGGAGCTTCGTGCCCTGGATGTGCATCCCACAAATCTCCATCAACTGCAAGATGCTATCCTATCAATATGGGCCAACAGTTCTAAAGAATGCTTTCAGCACCTTGTTGAATCAATGCCACGTAGAATTAAGGCAGTTCTGAAGGCGAAAGGGGGTCAAACACAGTATTAGTATGGTGTTCCTAATAATCCTTTAGGTGAGTGTATAGTGCATACAAAAGGGATAGAGATGAAACAAAATACAAAGAATATGTTGAGCTGCATAGAGATCAGGAAAGCAAAGAGGGAAATAGAAAGAAACATACCTCAAATCACCTGGGCCAGATGGTATATTTCCAACAGTACTTAAATAAATTAGGGAAATTATTTATAGGCCACTAACCCAAATATTCAAAATCACACTTAGAAGAGGGGATGTTCCAACTGACTGGAAGACAGCAAATGTCATACCAATCCACAAGAAAGGGGACAAAACTGAGCCATTTTTCGAACACGCAACTGCAGCTGTAGATCACGTGAAAGCATATGATATGATATTCTTAGATTTTCAAAAAGCTTTTGATAAGGTTCCACACTGATCCTCAAATTGGAAGCTGTAGGCATTCAGGGTAATGTAAGTAGATGGATTATTAACTGGTTGATGTATAGGAAACAGAGGGTGTTGATTAGAGGAGTCGCTTCTAACTGTAGTGAGGGTGGAGTTCCACAGGGATCAGTACTAGGGCCTGTGCTTCTTCAAATCTATATTAATGATCTGGTCTCTGGGATAGTTAGCAAACTTGTCAAATTTGCAGATGATACTAAAATAGGTGGCTCAGCAGATTTCAGCTGTGGGCTGACACCTGGCAGATGAAATTCAATGTGGACAATTGCAAGGTGTTACATGCAGGTAACAAAAATTTCCACTATAATTACACTATGGAAGGAATAGAACTAGATGAAATAATGCATGAGAAAGACCTACAGTGAGGGAAAAAAGTATTTGATCCCCTGCTGATTTTGTACGTTTGCCCACTGACAAAGAAATGATCAGTCTATAATTTTAATGGTAGGTGTATTTTAACAGTGAGAGACAGAATAACAACAAAATAATCCAGAAAAATACTTATTTCCTTCATTAACATGCAAATCAATTTATAACTTTTTTGAAATGCTTTTTTAAATAAAAAATTGTTGTTATTCTGTCTCTCACTGTTAAAATACACCTACCATTAAAATTATAGACTGATCATTTCTTTGTCAGTGGGCAAACATACAAAATCTGCAGGGGATCAAATACTTTTTTCCCTCACTATAGGAGTCTACGTGGACTCCTCACTTTCCCCATCCAAACAATGTGGGGAAGCAATAAAAAAGACAAACAGGATGTTAGGGTATATTGTCAAAAGTGTAGAATTGAGAACAAGGGCAGTGATGTTCAGACTGTACAATGCACTAGTTAGACCTCATCTGGATACTGTGTACAGTTCTGGGCTCCACATTTCAAGAAGGATATCGTTGCTCTAGAGGCAGTTCAGAGGAGAGCAACCAGACTCATTCCAGGTCTGAAGGGAATGTCCTACTGAGAGACAAAGGGAACTGAACCTTTTCACCCTGGAACAGAGGAGACTACGTGGGGACTTGATTCAAGTCTTCATAATCATGAAAGACATTGATCACATCAATCCAGAGGAGCTTTTCCAGATCAGCAGGGACACATGCACCCGGGGACACAAATGGAAATTGGGCTTCAAGGCATTCAAGATGGAAAACAGGAGACACTTCTTCACCTAGACATTTGTCACAATCTGGAACAAACTCCCCAGAGATATAGAATTTTTACAACTGCAACAATTGTCCACCCCCAGAGTCAATACCTTGTACACCCATCTTTGGCAGCCATTACAACTGTGAGTCTTTTGGGGTAAGACTCTAACAGATTTGATCTAGATTATTCAATATTTGCCTTCTTGGTCAAATTGTTCAAGCTCTGTCAAGTTGAATGGGGATCAGCAAGCTTCAGGTTTTGCCACAGATTCTCTATCAGATTTATGTCTGGGCTTTGACTGAGCCACTCTAGGACATTCACTTTCTTGTTTTTAAGCCACTCCAGTGTTTGCTTTGGCTGTGTGCTTAGGGTCATTGTCCAGCTGAAAGGTGAATCGCTGTCCTTGTTTAAGGTCTTAAGCACATTTTCTTCAAGGATTTGCCTTGATTTAGCTCCATCCATTTTACCCTGATGTAACTTCCCAGTCCCTGCAGCTGCAAACTACCCCCATAACATGATGCTGCACAGTATTCAGTACTTAATTATCCACTTGACTGTGTTTCAAGGGATATCCAATGCCTTTGAAATATTTGTATAGCCCTCCCCTAATCCTTGCCTTGTGCAACTTTGTCGCAGAGTTTTTTTTGATAGAAAAGGGGATGAATACTTCTCTAATGAAGACTTTTCAGTATTTTTTTAATTGATTTTTTTAAGATTTTTAAGAGAAAATCCCATTGAAATGCATCAACATTTCGGGTTATAACAACAATATGTC
This sequence comes from Amia ocellicauda, assembly GCF_036373705.1. Classification (NCBI taxonomy): domain Eukaryota; kingdom Metazoa; phylum Chordata; class Actinopteri; order Amiiformes; family Amiidae; genus Amia; species Amia ocellicauda. Next base: position 11,716,111 of record NC_089859.1, read on the forward strand.
CAAGGGAAATGAATACTTCCAATATGCACTGTATATATAGTTTCCATTACCCCATTTTGAAGAAGCCTGCTATTGTTTTACTAATTACTAGAACTGGAGGCAGATATATCGATAATTATCACCATGTCTAGTGAAACTTTGACACATGTAAATTATTTTGTATGGCAAAAGGACAGTCCTTAGAGTTAGTCTCTGTAAACTCAGCTTTTGTTTTATGTGGAGAACTGACTCACAGAGCGAGCACTACTTATTCTGCCAATGCTTCAGTGAACAGCAAATGTGAAATATGTCAACAAAAATTACACCACTGAGATCACAGCTAGAAAGCCTGCTGTTTATTTATGTATTTATCGATCTGATTAAATAATAGAAGGGACTGATTCAAGAATAGTCATTATTATCAAAAAAGTGTATACAGGAAGTTGAAGAGTTCAGTACAATAAATAAATAAATAAATAAATAAATAAATTTCTGTTGGGAAGAACCAAGATTGCTGAGATCACTTTTTTAATTAATCAGTATCATTACACCTCCTGTTTCACTTTTCTTTTGGGACTGTTGTCCTTTATCTTTTTGCAGTCTTGGCTTATTTATATTCTTAGCAAGGAATCCCTTATCTCAGAGAACACAAATGCCCTCTTTATAAATTCTCTTGTTACTCTGCCACTTTGAGAGCCAAATAAGATATGACCTTGCTTCTTCAAGCTCTGTTAATTCATAAAGCAAACCTGAAATGAACAAGACCCTCAAATTAGTTTTCACTAAAACAATCACAGTAAACATTTGAGTCAGTACCTTCAACCTTCATAATTATTACCCAGAAAATATTTTTACAATCAGGACACGAGTGATGTTCCCTTCCTTTAGGTCTAGTTCTGTTTAGTAATTTAAAGAGTTATGTTGAAAATGTATTTGGATGATGATAATAATAAAAACAATAACAATTTAAAGTTATGGAGGTGGAGGTGTGATAACATTATGCCTTTTATACAGGGCACTCAAAGACCACAAAAAATTATATATCTACCTGAAAAAATACAAGGTCAGCACGGCATGGAATAGCCTATTATAGACTTCTCCCTGCTGTTGCAGGTTGAAGAGGCAGATGCTGTTTTCATTTGTTTCAGGAAAATAGAGATTTACACAACAAGAAACACTAATTCAGTAATCACAAATATATTAATTTAATTTGCATGAACAATACAACCAACAACAAAAACGAAACAGATAAAAAATGAAAACAAAAAACAAAGATAATATAGACTTCATACTGCCACAAGGATAAACAGCATAACAGCAGTGTCTTATTTGAGCATTTGTGTCTTAACATACCTGAACTGCAAGGTGACAAGCTGAGTCTCCATTCAGCATGCTGCTTTTCAGAAGTAGCAGACTTGTCAGAGAAGTAACCTACTGCTGAGAATTAAAATAAAAACACAGAAGTAACAATCTGCTCAACAATGTGGCAAAATGTGTTCAGATTTATAACAGTGCATTTAATAGTTTTGTGTTCACTACATTACAACAAATTACAGTGATTATTTAAATATCCTGGATATATATATATATATATATATATATATATATATATCAGGGACAGAGAAATCAGTAGTCCAGATGTTCAGGACTACCAAAAATGTGATCCAGACTACAGAACTTTGGGTTGCAGATGATACCTTCATTTCCCCAAGGAGTGTGGGACAGTCATCACCTTTGACATAGAAACACATGAAAAGCCTAATAGCAAAGCTGCCAATAGGCCCCTGTGTGCAGTGACCCACTTGGCCCGCCCCCTAATACAGCCCAGGTACACTGCGCACAGCCAGAACTGACTCCTTTGCTTCAGCTCTATAGGCTAATAGAATTCTCCAAACAATTCCACAAGGGAGAATGGTATACTCTATACCCACGCCTTTGCGAGGGAGGACTAACTGGCAGAAAAACACTCACAAGAGAACACAATGGAATCACGGACATCATGCCCAAGGAACTCTAGCAAGCATCAGACAGAAAGAGCAGGGAGAAAACTCACACCTGCTCAGACAGCATAGCAGAAGATAATGCAGGTACTGTAAGGGATGGTGCAGCGCTCGACATATCCAACCTGTAGATACGCATGAACATGTGGGGCAGAGACCAGCTGGCCGCAGCACAAACCTCAGATAACGGAGCGCCTCTGAAAAGTCCACAAGATGTGTGGTATGAGCCACTAGTCAGCACCTGGAGGCCAGCTGACTCATAAGCCAAAGCAATGGCAGCAACAATCTAGTGAGACAGGCATTGCTTAGACAAGGCCTATCCCAAGATGTATGTAACATGACGAACAAAAAGATGGTTGGTCTGGTGTATAGAGCGGGAACTGTCAACCAAATGCAGACAACAACCCTCCAACAAAAAGAAGGGAGTTAGGATGAAATGCCATCAACTCGACTGGCCGGTTAACATGGGACAGAGAGGGAACTTTGGGAAGAAAAGTGGGGTTTGGTCAGAGGGAGACTCTTGAGCCATCACCTGCAAGTTCATGCAGTTCCCCCAGTCCATGCTCTGGGGTGTGATGATGCTGTTGGTTTATACATATGAACAGTTTTCATACAGAGAAAAGTCCTACAGGAGTCCTTGGTATCCTTTGGTATCCCAAAAAATATTAACAAAAAGTGTGAAACACATGTTGAAATTTTACCTTTGAGCTTGAGACTTAAGGAGCACATAAAATAACCCAACATCTATTCTCTTGTCATTCTGTACAGTTTAAAAAGCAAAGATGTATTGTTAAAAGGCAGTATTTTGTATTCAGCAAGTGACGTAACTCTGCCTCAGTTGGGCAGAATCTTTCAGAATTAAATAGTTTATGATAGACTAAATTCTGCTTTTTACTTCCTTGTAATTGCATTTCACTAATGCAGTTAGTACATTAGTGCAACACAATGACAAAGGAGGAGAGTAAAAGAAGGGAAAGCTTACTATGCTTCTTGTATTTAATTTGTGTTTTTGATCTATAAACAATTAACCCATATGATGCAACCATTCTCTTTAGTTTACGGATATGACAGGATAGGGGCTTACTAACTTTTTTCCAATGGTTCATTTTTAATTATTATGAAATAGATGTCATCACTTCAGGATTTAGTCCCTAACCTGAAATTTCTTATCCCAGGTTGTCCACTTTTAACATCTATTTTAGGATGCATGACTTGGTTCCTTGTCCATTTACCCATTTTCACCCTTAAATCAATTTTTAAGTCAATGTGTTTATATACAGTACTGTGCAAAAGTTTTAGGCAGGTGTGAAAAAATGCTGTAAAGTGCTGTTTTGAATGCAAAGGGTGGTCACACCAAATATGGATTTGATGTAGATTTTTCTTCTGTTCACTCACTTTGCATTTTGTTAATTGATAAATATAATCTATTAACATGTCTGTTTTTGAAAGCATTCTTACAGCATGCCTAAAACTTTTGCACAGTACTGTATGTTCCAGTAATATTTTAGCAATGTTTAGAGAAGCATGAGGAGAATGTAAGTTATGCGACACATTAATTGAAGTATGGTTGTAATTTAAAGTAATACATTTATCTTGAATTCCATGTCTACGTACAATATTTACTTTCAACATCATGTTATTATTTATGAATGCAATTATTTATTTTTTTATTCTGCAATGCCACCAGATTCTTTTCAGTTCATTCCTGATCACGCATAATGGTTCATTGATCCTTAATTAACAACATGTGTCTATTTTAGCATGACATTTAGGCAGCTGTAGTTGCTGTGGGTGGACCTGGGCTTCATTACCTGATCAACATCCTTTGTTCCACTAGAGAAGACAGAGTAATTAATACATTCTGCAAAACACTTAGAATCTCCAGTTCACTTATAACGTGCATTAATGGTGGCCCTCATGGATTTTATTATAGAGAGCATAGAAACCCCGTGGCAGGTTTATTAGCAAGCACTGTCTCCATTCCCTGTATGGACACTTGTGTCTCCTGCACCATTTTGTGTGTTACATTTTTCAACCTCAGGGTAAGCCTTTTTTCTTGGAGCACTGCCTACATTTTCCAAATGAAAAACTGCCCTTTTAATTGTCCTTGTATACCTCTCAGAAGGCCTTTTGAAAAAGGAATTTAAAAAATCACAGAGATGGGAGTCAGTGTGGTTAAAAGCCCTTGTTTCTGTGCTGTGGGCTGGTAAGAAGGAGGGTGAGTAGTGGTTCAGGTATGGATTATCCTGCAGGGTACAATGAGAGGACTACACAGGGCCAATAGTGTTTTCTGAACTTTCAGATAACAAGCGGTGTAATGAAGCGTTACAATTTGAGGAGGTGGGCTGGCGTTATATTTGTCTTCACGTCATCCAAAATATGAATAGATACACATAACAGTGTGACCAGCAAGTATTTTCACAGGCTGCATTTAGGTATGCAAACACCTCAGACTGAAACCCTGATGCACAAGATACAGAGCACTTTTGTTTCCAGTTATGCTTTATTTGTCTGTTTAAAGATTTGGAACCAATGTCCCATATTTGTTTTATCTGAGTAGCCAATTAAATATTTAGAAATGGTGGACAAAAAATTATGCATGTTTGTATATATCTTTTGATCTATTTAATTAAATATACTATTCAATTCCTAAAATACTTGCATTTCTATAACTTTTCATTAAAGCTTGAAATTTGTTTTAATGAAAATTATTTTCCTTTTTGTAATATATATATTTTTTTTGTAAGAGTGCAATGTGCCTTTAGCTATAACACATCATGCCGTGTTGAATTATATTAAGATTTTTTCCCCATGTTTTTATGTTGGCTTTGAAGCAAAATATAGCACTCAGGTGGCATTTTTCAAATAAAGAGAATATAAAGTTGCAGGATATATTAAACTATATATCCAGAATTCTATTAAAAAAAACATCCTCTAAGCATAGCCAGAGGAGTTGCAGTATACCTTTTCTCTCTTAAACAAGAATTTTAAATGGCATCCCTTCACATTGAATTCAGTGGCTGCTATACCAGGATTATTCAAGTTATAGATATTTTCATTACCTCCTTGTTTTGCTTATGCATTAACTTAATACATACAAATTATTCCCCAAGTTTAAGAAAAGGGTTAAATTATGTCGTCTCTTATGGAATATGCAAGTGTGGATTGCATATCATGAGATAAACCTAGTATATTAGAGTCAGTCAAGGAGGAAGATGAAGTAGAGTAGCGAGGGCTGAGCCTATCCACGTGCACATCCGGGACACTGCCCTCTGCTGATTGGACATTATGCATCTTTTGTTCACAACTGTATAAAATACAAAACCCCGAAGAGAACTGTAAGAAAGCTGTTTGAGCATGAGACTGCCTCGCGTTCGCTCTGTTATTCTTCTGGGCCGGCCTGCAATAAAGACTTCTTTTCTATTTGCAACACAACTCCTGCGCTGCCGTTTTTGTCCTTTTAAGAGGGTTTCTTTATCCATCATATGGTTATTACTAATTTTACAAATTATAAAAAAATATATGACATTTGCAGGTGGCTTATTACGGAAGAGCATTAGGGCCACTTAAGAGAAAAATTATATATAGATTTATTGAGGAAATGTCCCATGCCACTGGTGCGTTGACATGGGGAAAACCACCTAATTTTTAAATATTTGACTACGCCCCTCTGTTTGATTACGGAGACAGAACTCGTTCCACACCCTCCCTGTACAGGACGTTTGGATCTCGGCACACCAACAGGACACCAGTTACAATCAATGTATAATATTTATTAATAACACAGGTAGATCCATACAGAGACTAACAATAGAATAAATAGGGGAACAGCTACTAATACTAAAACTGGTTTAAAAACTTACTGACCCGGGCCATAACTGTAAAAACCCTATCCTAATCTAAACAAATGAGAAAAAGAAAATGTAACGCTTCTAACTAAAATCCCTTAAATACTAACTAAAACTATTCCCTCCATCATACAAAGTGACCGTGCACAATACCCCAGGGTTTGTCCCCACAGACAGTAACACCACGCACTACCACCACTAGGTAAGCCTGATATCGGTGCTCTGTGGGATTTCCTCTCTGCAAGCCAATTACCTCTTTACCTCGTTCGTTATCCCGTCCAACTATCTCCCAGCCAGATGGCTCTCTTGCCACTGCAGGCGAGCACCTCCGCCTGGTGCGGCGATCTAAGGGGCAGGAACCAAAATGTGCAAAACATTTCTCAGGGGAGGCAGCAGGGAGAAACTACAGGAGGCACAGGCGGCGACTCTCTCCTTGTACTCCAACCCCCCTGGCTTCTTCCACCAAGTGTCAGGGATTACTGTCTTCTGACTTCAGGTTCACCATCCACGACCGGCCATTCTCCACCCGCACCAGGAATTGCCATCTTCCGGTCACGGGGGTGCCATCTGCAATGCCAGGGAAAGCCGTCTTTGTCACTGTCGCCACACACCGACACCTCCCGTCTCGTCCCAGTCCCATGCACCACGCTCTGCTGCCTTCGCCCTGACTCCAGTCCTCTCCATGGCGCAACCTTGCCACCCACTGGAGGTGGCGCTCTCTCGGCTGGAGGTCTGCAGGCGCAAAGGGAAGAGGCAATGCGACCCCGGAGTCTGTGACTTCCGAGCCCTAGGGCTGCCCCATCTTCCGCCTGTGCTGCGTAAGCTACCATGCGGGCGGGCAGACACCCACCTTTGCTCTCTCATCTTCCATCCACTCGGCCCCCGGGCGGGGCACCTGGTCACCCATCCCCTTCTGTCGCCTCTCCTCTCTGCCCTCGCCTCATGCGCTACCCAGCCCCATATACTTCCCAGAGAGAGCCACCACCTCCCACTGCGCCATTGCGCTACTGTCGTGCGTCTCAAGCCTTGTTGTTCCCTTCTGTGCTCTCGTCTCCTTGTCTGCCTCCGGTCTGCCCTTTCGTCTCCTTGTCTGCCTCCGGTCTGCCCTTTCGTCTCCTTGTCTGCCTCCGGTCTGCCCTGCTTCTCTGCTGGGCCAACCATCCTTTATACCCCTGGGGGCCGGGGCGTGGTTGAAGGTTCCATGAAAAGTGCGTGGTATGTCCCAAAGGAGGGAAGTGATTGGCCTGGTAATAAATGAATAAAACACACATTAAAATAATAAAGCAATTAAGTGATTAAAGCAATTAAGAAGCAAAGTGTAAGTGAATCATTCAATACATAAAACCATATGTATAATATAAAAGAAAGTAAAAGATTGGAAATAAATACAAAAATAATAAATAGTGAAACCCAGCTGTCACCATCTGTGACAGAAAAAAAGTAAAACGTTTTGACATTTAAAGTCAAAATAAACTTTTGAGAAAAAAAGTAAAAAAAAAAACTTTGGAGAAAAACATTGAAAGTTCAGGTTCAAACACCAACAGTGTGGATATGGTGTTATAAGGGGACAGGTTGAAACCCAAAACCCTGGAACAGTGGAAAGATTTACAAAGACGTCCAAAACAGAAAAATACTTAATCTGGGCTTTCAGAAACTTGTTTTTTAATTGAAAATATTGTATTACATAATGTAAATAATATTAATAATGAACTTTAATACTAATAACAACAACAACAACAACAATAATAATAATAATAATAATAATAATAATAATAATAATAATAATAATAATAATAATAATAATGTATACACATTTTCTACAGTTTGTTAAACTGAACAGAATTTGTAATTGTGTTTTTGTAGAGATTTGTAAAAGTAATAGTGGCATTAAGATGCAATAGTGCTACAATAGTTTCATGCTGGAGAGCCATTTGTGGGACTGTGAATAGACAACCAAATTAGTGCCTCACGTTTGTGTCTTAGATTGGGTTGTTAGCTTTCCAAGGGTTGCTTTCTAATATTGAAAAGACAACTCCCCAAAATCATCGTAGTCCTTTTTAAGGTACAGTAGTATTATTGCTGGGGAGTTATTTCTGGAACTGGAAACATACACCCAAAATAGTTTACACTATTTGTACATTTGTCCATCAATTAATAAGGCTTATTAGCATTCCAAGGCATACTTTTCAGTTATTTAGACATGAATAATTCCCATTTATACCTACATTTCAGTTCAATACAGCTCTACAAAGTCTTTTTAGTTGGGTTTTACCCAGTCCCTTTATAACACCATGTCCATGCTGTTGGTGTTTGAACCTGATCTTTCAACTTTGTTTCTCAAAAGTTTCTTTTTTTTTTCTCTCCCTTAAGTGGCCCTAATGCTCTTCAGTAACTTATGTACTAAAAATGTGCATGCTGTTTTTCTGTGAGTTATGTATTGAAAGCAGTTAGTGAGACAGAATCTGGGTTTAAAACGAGTAAGCAAAAACATTTCATAATATCTTTAGTTTGTAGTGCAACTTGACTGGAAGAAAACCCAGCTAATGAAGCATCCTTTAGACATGAGTAGGACAACATCAAAATCACAATATTTTATTCATGGTGATTTCCAAGTTAAGTGTCTTGTGTCAATAGAAGGGTGTGAAGGAAAGCGAACCATAGAGGAGACATGAATCAAAATGCATTTTGTTCTTGCTGTAAAGGATTTTCTTTGATTACCAGAGAGCAGGGAAAAGTGGAGGTAAACTTTAAGAGCTGCATGATTAATAGGTTTGCCTGTTACCAAGCCTTCTAATCAAATGTCTGCGGCATGCACTCTCTTGCAGTTTACTGAAGTAAAACAATCTCCAGTCTCTAGCGAAAAGTATCTCCGTAAAAATTGCCCGCAGTTCTGAACTGTGCTGTGCCGCTGTTTGACAGCCTTTTACCCACTAGGCTGCACAGATGAAGGCTGTTTTCTCCACAATTGTACGTTGGCTTCAGGGGGTTGTTTCTGGCCATTTGGAACAGCTTTTTTGTGTTTTTTTTTTTGTCTTTCTTTCTGGCTACAATCTTACACCTGTTTTTTTTTTTTTAATAACTCTTTAACATCCTCAACTACATACTGTTTTGGTACTTAATCAGTATGTTCAAAAGTACTACAGAAAACACTTTATAAATTAAAACTATAGCAAGCAGTGTTTGTAGACATGTTAAATTGGTTTAGTTAGCTTTGTTGTTATAAACATAACCATAATGGGTTTGAAACAGTAAAAAGGTTAACTTCTTCTAATTAAAATCTCCTTTTGTCTTTTTAACTATACTCTAAAAACTCTCAGATCAACCACACTTTGCACCAATTACCAAAATAGCATAATAATGCTTGTAAGATATAGATATGGGGAACCTTTTTCCTAGCAAGGGCCAATGGAGTGTTCACAAATGTATTCACGGGCCACAACCTTAATTAATATACCTACATCTAAACATGAATACAGATGAAACTTACATTCTAATGCAAGAACAAATCACTTTTTTCTAAACGCACACACTGCAGTCAAAACATAAATAACTATATAGCCTACAATAAGAAAAAAGCTCAAAAACGTCAAACAATAAGAGAATGAAACAAGTGTAAACGTAAATATTGGAATAATGCTCAAAAGCAATATTTTATAGTTCAAAAATAACTATTGCATTTATCAAAACATAACTGTACACTAAAGTAAACATTTTCAACATCATGTAAACTGCTTTTATTCACTGTAGCTTTGTATTTCAATAAACTATGTACTATATGTTTAGCCTGCATACCTGACAGCTCGTACAGTCCACACAGGACACGTTTCTGCACTTTCCCTGCATGAGCTCGTACCTCACGCTGCATTTTGACAGCCTCTCCAGGTGAACACTTTTACTCCATGAATATACAGCATCGCAATAAATGCTCCTCCACTGATAATGTCCATGAATCATTATTTTGGTGGATGTGCTGCGCTATTGCACTCTGTATTATGTGCGTAGCAATCATGTATTGATCAGTGGAGTTTCACTCGCAGTGTTTTCACAGCACTGGCACAAACCCACGAGTGATCTGTCATTGCCAGTATCACTGATGCCCTGAATCAGTTCATATACACGGCATTTCCGAAACGAGCTCTCTTCAGTCTCCGTTTCCAATCCATGTTTATTTTCAGGTAATCACTGTATCCACTCAATCTGAATACAGCTGTAAGAAAACACCTGTAATGCTGTACAATGCGTGTTTCTCAAGCACATGAAAGACTGTAGACAGATAGAGATCACCACTGGAGCGCCAGACTGACTCTATTGTAAAGGGCAGGCAGGATTATGGGTTATATTTGATTTATTATGTATTTAAATGACCGGTCAAAATAATCCGATTTTGGCTATTCTAGGTAAATGTGTTTATAACTTATTTATTTTCGTGTTTATGGAATTAAAAAGCAATAGAGATGTTTAGTACATATGCTCGGCGCTTCTAGTGTTAAGTATATGTCACAGAAATTATTATTTTTCAAATGGAGTCTAGGGCCGGGAGCAAACAGCCTCAGGGGCCTGACGTTCCCCATCCCTGATATAGATTGATTGGCCAAGGGTGGTTAATACTTCCTATAGCCACTGTTTGAGTGCATGTATATAAATAGATTGATATAACAGATATTATTCTATTGCTTTCCCATTCATTTCCCACAATTAAGGCACATCATTCCATCTGGAGCTGTTATATGCTAAGCATGTATTTCTCATTACAATAAAACAGCTGGTGGATCGTATTTTAATGCCAGTGTAGTTTACCTATGCAAAAATAACTCTGATCCCAACCTCCTTACATTCCTACAGGGCAAATTCAAACCCAAAGGGCTGATCTTTATTTTAGAGGTTTAGTTTTCCATACCTTGAGAAGCAGGGCTGGCATAAAGTCAATTGTAATGATACATATTGCCCACAGGGATATTGTTCCACTCATATGCACATATCACATTCATAACAGACTGTGAATGTTATTAGGGTTACTGAGCTCACATATTTTATAATTCACTGATAGCAAAGATTATTTTTATATACAGATGACGCAATGGTAAGAACATTTGGGGAAACTTCAGAAATTAGATTTTTAACTGCCATAACAGGAGAGAATTTCGTACATTTCAAAGAAATAAAATTAGTAATCTGAATTGAGCAGAATGAGGTAAAATTGTGCTTTGGAAATGACTTAAGTGGAAGGATCTGCACTAAAGGCGAATTACAGCCTTCTGGAGCTGGGTAGCATCAAGGTGAAAAGTGCCTTCTCTTCAGGTTATATCTTCAGCAAGAGGAAACCTTGTGGTGAAATTACATTGGAGTGCTCCCAGGTGAGAGAGAATTATGTTTGGTTTTCATCTGCCATCAGGGGAAGATCTGCAGGCATACTCTTTGAAAATGATCAGGAGTAATTGAATGTACCAATCTCCATCACATTGTCTGATTGAGCAATTCATACTATACCCAGTAGTGAGATTAGTAATTGCCTTTGCAAAGTGTTTATAAGGATTTTGCCTTGCATTATCATCTGGTGTCAATATAAACCAGAATCTGCCCCATCCCTCGCCCCCCCTTGGAACAAGATTAAGCTTTCAGGAGGTAGGTGAGACAAGCTCTTAAGTATCTTGCATGTTAAAAACATATACACTAAATACATGTCAGTTTCTTTTTTCACCTCTTCATATTATAGTTATTAGCATGAAGCAAAGTCAGCTAAAGCCATGTGTCAGACTACAGTTTATATTATTGTATACAGATATACACACAGACTGTACAAACTGTAGTATTGGTATCTGTTGCAGTACTGACCTCATGGAAGTATACAAATATAACTAAGGGCTGTGTCAGGCTTCCTTGCCGCTTCAAATCTGAACTATAAACTCAACTTCTCTCTCACTGGAAAGAACAATATAATTAGCAGAAAAAAAGTAAAATATACAAAAGTTAACAGGAGAAATTATAGTACAGGAGAGGGAAAAACGAACATACAAACATGCAGACCACTACCACCCTCCTAATTGCCAGTGTATTGAGTTTTAAGTTTGTAAAATGATTAGGTCTTTTGCTATTAATAATTATAATCTTATTAATATAAGATTATTATTTCTGTTTCACTGTTAGTGTTAGAATACTTGTGTATACATATGTTTTCCACCTAGGTTTCCTCTTTTCTTTTCCTATGTTATTGTCAGAGACAGGGTTTTTCTGAATAAATAAGGAATATGTCCTAGGTTATAAAGTATTACTGGACTCGGAATCAATACTGCTTCTGATGACTCCAACCTTTTCTCATTTTGATGTGGGCTTTTAAAATGCAAAAACACTTCATTGTAAAGTCTTCCTGCTAACATTATTGGAGAGAAAGTAATTTATTTTGCACACTGAGGGCTATGAGCAATAACCTTAATCTGAAAATAAACATGCAGAATAACATTGTGTTTCTTTTGCTATTTTTGTTCAAAGCAGCAAAGGAGCAAAGGATTGAATTCCATTTCTGCAGAACCTTCTTTTATTTCAATATCATTACATTTCACGTACAACCAGCATGCTACCATCCACACACAGTGCATAGGCAAATGCCTCTCTTGCTATTTTGTTTCCAATCATTTAAGAAACTTTCCACATTTACCTGTTTCATTCCATTTTTGAACTATCATTCTATTTTTTTTCTTTTTAACCTTTTTTTAAATTTGCATACTCCCATACATTTTGACTTTAGGTATGTATTAGACATTACAAATGCATTTAAAATGAGGAAAGGCAGCCAAATGTCTCCCCGGTGTACAGTTTGTACATGCATATGTCATATTTAATGGAAGCTGTATCAATTTAAAATCCAGCAGGGACACTTCATTAAAACTAGAGGGTGTTCCGTTTTGTATGAAAGAGTTGGCAAACCAAGCTATGCAAGAAAACGCAAATGCTCAGGGATCTGTAAGAAAACGCTTTGTATTCCAGTTTAGTATGATATGTCTCTTAAAAGGTCATTTCCAAAAGCAAAAGTGGCAGGTAATGAATACAGCATGTTGAGTAAGTAGTTTTCACTTAAAATTAACAATTCTGCTGCAACACTTTTCACTGGCGAATGGAAGAAAATAATAAGTTTCTAATCTAAATAGGTATAGATCAGTCTTTTTCACTACTTTGAATACAAATGAACAACCTAATGAATTCATACTAATCTAAACTTTCAATTCCTTTCTTTTTAAAGTTACTATCCAGTAGACAGGAGGGATGGTAGACAAACAGAATGGACTACTTTCTACAGTTGCTTTATTTTAGTATTATACTTCAACTTAAATGAGACATAATACTGTTGTATGTTCTTACAGATTGTTTTGTAGTTATCAGGTTCTCTGTATTTCATCATCTGAATTAGACTCCAGTGGAAGCCAGACTGTGACCTGGAGTCTCATTTAATTTAAGACCCATGCCTGTCTTTGTTAAAGAGAGATACATTGCTGTCCCTTGCCCTAAGAACACTTTGTCTTTACCTGTCATTCAGTCTGTATTTTTGGGATCATGTCAGTGACGTCTGACCATATTTAACAAAATACTATCCTAACCCAAATTGCTGTCTAAACTGTTTTTTATTTATTGGCTTTATACTTTTTTATTTATACATTTTGTATACAGGAACCATCAAACCTAGACAGTGAATTACATCTATAGACCTCGCAAATCCTGCAGCCTTACTTTGTGTGCAGGCTTTGGTGGACAATATTTATGTTCATATTTACCAGATAACAGGCAGCAATATAAGCTGAAAGTACTGTTTCTGTGCTGTTTGTTTCTTACATCCTCTGTCAAGCTATACCCATTTCTTTGTCCTAACACGACCAAATATTCCCATTTTAAATAGCAGATGCCTGCCTCTGTTATTTCCTGAACCTGTTATTCTGACACTGGCTGTACTTTTCTTTAGTGATCCTAATGTAAAAGCACAATTGCAAGTAATAATTTCCTGGACTCAATTACTTTTTGGTAATTGAAGGCCACTCTGCAATTGCTGGCACCCGTGTCTGTCCTCTGTTTTTTGAGCTGGCTAATTGAAGTATTTCCACCACTTACTTTCTCATTTACTCTGTGGAGCTCTCTAAAGCTGAGTTTTCTACCATGTATTTCCCCAAAGGTTACTGCCACCGAATGTGCTGTTAAGTAAAATCACAGGGAAATGTCTGAGTGTTGGCTTATTTAAAACCTAATAAAGCACCATGCCATGTGTTGTGTAGCATATGCTGCACTCTAAAAAATGTATCTATTTTTCCTCCATATCTTTTTCCCTCTGGAGAATTTCCAATCTTAATATTGTCAAGTTTAATTTCAATTCATTCCTTGTAATAGACATCAGATCCATTGTCTATTTGACATATGATTTATGCAGCTTCATCCAGTTTTATATTCATCTATTAAATAGCCAAACTCCCAGCCAATTTCTTTGTGATAATGGATTTGTAATTAAATAGTAAAACCAGCCCTAGTTGCTTTTCAGTGTCTTATAATGGTATATTATCTGAGGTCCTTTATTTCTCAGAGACAATCAAAGGTATGTTCATTGTCCGTGACATATGTTCCGTACACGCCACTGTGAACCTTTTCTTAAATGAAATGCACTGGAAACATGTTCAGTAGCATTTGAAGAAAAGATCTTAACAAAATGACCCACAAAAAATTGAATTAGTGTAAAGTGCTCACTCTCTATCTTAATTAGACAACACCATGAGTACATTCAAAGAAAGCCTACTGCCATCCATAACGTAGGGCATAATGATTAACGAATAATTGGATATTCTACCAAATGCTCTACTGCCATCACTTTCACCATTACCTAATACCTGGTTTTATTATAGATCCCCAAAGAGAAGGACACTGTGATTAAAGAGAGTTTGAATGGTTTGATAATTTAAATAATTGCCGTACATCGATAACTAAGTTCCACCAGTAGATGTGGATGTTTCATGAGTTTTAGGAGGAAATCGAGAGGTACTACATCAGTCGGGGGAAAGAAAATAGAAAAATAATTGGGGAACCCATAGAGGGAGAATCCAGCATATTGGATTACAATACAGATTTAGGGCCAGATTAATCAAAACTTTGACCCACCTGCTAATAGCAAACTACAAACCTGTACATCACAGAGATTACATTTCTGCTTAGAAGATAGTGGCATCTTACTAAAAATGAAGCCGCAATTGAGTACAGTTCTGTTGTTTTCGATTAGCGGGCCGGTCCATTTTTTTATTCAATCCCAGCCTTACTCTGGTTAAATGGATCTTAATTCAACAGGCTTTCCTACAGTCATTTAATTATTTAGGTTGAGGAGTAAGTCTTGCTATTCATATTGGGGTCAGCAAAATGTATGGAATTGTATTTGTACAGCATGTTTGCTGTTGGTCTGTACAGCTTTATATTAAATCCTCTTTGCTGACTGAAATTGACTTCCAAAGTAATCTGGTTAATTGCACAACTATTACCCTTGCTCTCTGCATCAGGACTTAAGGTGAATTTATGGATTATTTAATGTAATGTAATGGGTTTCTCAATTCCTTCTAGGGCTGTTTGCTTACCTTAGTGTTCCTCTCTCTTAATCATCTGTTCATTTCATCATCTGTAATCTGAAAAAGTCTAGTTTACGTACACAACAGACCATCTCTGCTTTGTGTTCTTATCTAATATGGTTGGAATTGCACTGAAATATTATTAGAACATGTTATTAACTGGGCATGGCTCTTCATATTCTGTATTAAGCTTGAATGTTTTTAATGACCTTTTTCACAAAATTGATGACTCTGTCTTGCCATGTGTAAAAACACTTATCAGTTTATCTGCATATTTTTTGTTTTTCCTCACCAGTACAAGATTTGCCCTTTAAATGAGTACCTTTATTGGTAAATTACTACATTCTTTGCAATTTATTGTGGTTTCTGTTTACAATATTGCTCAGAAATGAGGAAATAGATCTATTTCTCTAATGGAAATGCATGCTTCACTGCTTTTCATTTATGAGGTTATTAGTTTTTATTTCCACAGAATAAACTAAGTGCACTCGACACTTCAGTTGCAGAAGCTGACAGTGCTGAGGGAACATTTATTACTTGCCGCTCACTATGGAAAAACCCACAGTCCTAGCTCTGTATAGAGTCTAATTTAAAGTTCTGCAGTGAAACTGCTTTTGGGTGACTGATTCACTTATTGTATGCATACTCTTAAAATTAATCTATTCAGTTTAGTATAGTTTAGTTTATGTAATTAACAGAATAAAATGTGAAAATCTGTTGTTTTTAAATATGTTGGTACTTACATTTACACTTCAATAAAAGACAAAACAAAAGTCATTACATGACTGTGAATAATTATAAATAAACACTTTAACAGTATATACAAATCTAATTTTTATCATTAAAGCATTTAACCACCGTTCTTCATGTATTTTATGTGCTAAAATGTTGGTTCACTGTATACTTTATATTGCAGTTTAAAGATCGAGTTTTTCCACTTTTCATTGCTGTTATGTTTGAACATACATGTCCATGACATGCTTAACCTTTGTCAAATCTTCTGCAAAACAGAAATATTCATATCATAAAATAGAGGGAAATACTCTATATGCTGATTTATATAGTACCATGTAGGATATAATAGTTCACCATTTACAAAACTACCCAGTCTAGCTTCGAGTTCTGTCGCTTTGTTCCTTTAATTAAATGCCATATTAAATAAATTGTGGTATTCTAGATAACAGGTGATATACCATATTGCAGTATATTCAAATTTGATGTGTTGCCTCTTTTTGCTCATTTTACAATGTATGGTACTTGGCTCATAAATGCTAAGCATGACAGGGATGTGTATCTTAAAAAATAATGGTAATTTAAAGCATTTTTATTTGTGAAAAGTGGAAAGTGAAAAACTAGATATTTAAGGCTATAGTCAACATAACAGCAGCTGCAAAGTCATTACTTATTTCTATTTATTTTTCTTACTTCTGTTGGATTTGTTATCCAAGCTGTATTCTCGGTTCCTTATTATTATTATTATTATTATTATTATTATTATTATTATTATTATTATTATTATTATTTAAAATTAATGTCTTGCACAAAAAGGTCACAATCTCTTTTACTATTACAATAAAACCCTGATCCATGACCTTCAGTCCTTTTGCTGGTCTGCAGACCCAGAGCTTGAGGTTAAATCCTGATATTTTATATTAGTACCTTTTGGCACACAATGCTCTGCTACTGTAACACTTTCAGCAAAATTCAAAATATTTATTAACTTCTGCTTGTTCTTTTGAATCACTACAATTTTTTTTTATTATTAACCTTTGCCTCCTTCTTAATACAATGCACTTTGATACATGTAAATTAATTTACTGAATAGGGTGTTCCAATCTACCATAAGACTTACATAATATTCTGTAGTAATCATGTTTTTTTAATGCTATTTAGTGAATGAGACCCACAGACTTTTGATTTTACTCCAATATTAGTCTCAGACAAAGTGCAAATGATACGCTATTACTTAAGGAAGAAGGAAAGACAGCATGAATCAAAATCTTCCCGGAATAATACTGGAAAGGTTACCAGTTCGTATAGTCTTACGTTATATATTTAGAAACAACAGTTATCGTATTTCACCATTTATGTTTTATAGCTTTGAATGACTGCTGTAAGTAAATTGTTCTGACCTTCTTTTCACTTAAACAAAGTGAAGTCTATCTAAAAACTCAAGGAATGAGCTCTAAAAAGAGAGGACAGGAAATCAATACAGGCTAAATTAACTGGATCAGTTCAGACTACCCAGGCTCCATTTAGCAAAGTTCCAATATTCAACCTGGAAACACATTGACACCTTAGACGAAGAGAAGGCACAGGTAAAATACATATATATTTGTAACTGGTTGTATCCTGGAGTAGCGCACTTTACTTATTATCTGGCATTTTGTTGACTAGACTATCTTCGGGCTATAGAGAGTGTGAGGGACTTGACTGCAGGCACTATTGGTCAGGACTTGCATCCAATAATCACAGATTCATATATATATATATATATTTGTATCAGTTTGCATCTGTACATGTAGCTTAGAAATATACCAACATAAATACTCAAATATGGAAAGATATCCTTGTTATATTATTTATTCACAGGTAATAGATACTCTATTCTTTTCAAAGAATGCAAGTCTTGCACAGTTCTTTCCTATTTCCCGACACAGTGTGCAAAGACAAAAGATTGAGATGTCTCTTCGCATATCAGTTAATTATATGACCTTCAAAGTTTGTATACAATAAATTAGTTAATTGCCCTGACATTATATTTGTAGCACAGAGAGAGAGAAAAATCTGAATGGAGATTATGATGTATTTTCCTACCAAAGTCACTGATTTAACTCTCACAGCTTATAATAAAGATAATAATAAACTTTTATGTATATTAGTTCTACAGTGATTTTTATAAGAATAATTTAAGAATTCCCCAAACCTACTTTTTCTCTTTTCAATAGCTAAGCTGAATTCATTTTGATAGAAGGTTTAACACAGTTATAAAATCATGAAATATTTATTGTAACTGATTCTTATTCCACCTTGTTTGGGTAGGCAGTATCGAGTTGCAGCATCTTCCTAAAATAGCATTTCTAAATCGAGCTAAATCATGCTGCTAGAATACTGATCGGTTATTGTTTCATGTGTTTTTTTAATTAACACGATGTTGATTTATTTGAGACAGTAAAAAAGAAAATTGGAAGAAGCAGACAATTAAACGGGACGAAGATTAATGGAAAATTGGTCTTACGTAGCAGAGATGCTGCTGCTTGATTTGAATTACTGCTTACCTTTGTCAACACTGATCATTAATGCATGTAGGATTCTGCATACCATTATTCTGTGACAATTAAAATGCTGGTTTAGACATTAAATGGACAGTGTTGCAACACACAGATTAAAACAAAAAAATCACTATTTATTTCTTAATTCAAGATAGCAGCCCATTGTGATAC
This sequence comes from Amia ocellicauda, assembly GCF_036373705.1. Taxonomy (NCBI): domain Eukaryota; kingdom Metazoa; phylum Chordata; class Actinopteri; order Amiiformes; family Amiidae; genus Amia; species Amia ocellicauda. Next base: position 11,734,962 of record NC_089859.1, read on the forward strand.
CTTTCCTTTAATTAAAACTTTCTTCAGTATAATGTATGTGGCACCCAGGAACCTGGTGGCTTTGTTATGAAAAGGAATTTAGGGGAACGGCATTGTAGGAGCAAGCAGCCAATCACTAGTTATTTGCAGTTAGTTATATCTAGTTTACAATGCTCAGGGACCTGAGAGGGAGGAGGGGGGATCATATCTAAGAGGTGGAAAAGGACATGAGGTGAAATATAATCAAAATAAAATAATCAAAGTGAAAAAATTGCACTATTGATGGGCTGATTTGCTATCTGTTTAAGAACCATCTCCTCTATCTCCATCTCCTCACTGTCTCCCTTAGTACAAATAACATTTTACAAATTTACAGCAAAGTGTATTGCCAATTCGAATCTAGTATTTATTCAGCACAAACTGTTGTAGAGCTATTTTATGTTCTCTTTCAAGGAATTCATGCTTTAGTTTTGAACATTAAAGTGACATTCTGTAATTCAAGGCACTTGACCTGGTGTGTGGCTTTGAATAACCCCCAGTCCTGTTTGTAAGATAAACAATTTAGCACCCTCATCTGAACAAAGAGGCATGCTTTTACAGCAATGCTACCAGAGAGCCGACTACAACAATGCAGGTTATGCTTCATAGTGTATGAGTTTAATTACAATCGTAGTTATACATGGATGACATTGTCTTACACCGATTTACACCTCCCTATTATTTTCAGCAACTTAGAGACCATGTAATTCCAACTGCAAATTGATGATACTAGTACTGTAACACTCTTTAGACTCTTTATTGCATCATGACATATTAAGCTTGTGAATTCAGTAAGTAAAAAATATTTAGATCCTCTACTAAATAAATAAACAGATAATTTGAGTTTGTTGCTGTTCAGATAACAAATAAATAACTAATATATACTGTCTCCCTTGTATAATTATTTACTGAAAATCAGTAGGGTCTATTTCTCCATAATTGGATTACATCCGTCATATAAGAACAATATCAGTAATTAACTTATACAATGTATGAAAGTCCATTTTTTCCCCCCTGTTAGCTCTTGTTGTGGCCTAGGGCCTGAAAAGAAAATAATCAATATAGAACAACAGAACAGCATTAACTGGCCTCATCTCTGCATCTTTAATCAAGTGCATTCTAAATGTGAGAGAGAGATTGCATGTTTTAAACCAATGCTACTTAAAATTAAATAAACATATCTGTTAGCTTCTCTGTTATGAATGTCATTACTTTTGCTTTGTCTAGTCTAGCTGAACTATCCCACAAAGTACTTAATTCTTTAATATTCTTTCTTTCTGTGAGTGAATGCTATTCTATTCAGGCATGAATTGTATAGTGTATTGAATTATAGCAAGTTTGTTCTTTTTAGTAAAGAAGAATAAAAAATATTTCTAAGAGGAATACAGGCAGTCCTAAGACTCATGACCAGGCACGGCTCATTCATATGGGCAGGTGAGGCAGAGCCTCACTAAATAATTAATCTGTCCCAAAACATAGTTCTTCTTCATAAATTCATTATCCACATCAATACATCATAAAATACTTTTTTGTAATAAATATAATGTAGTTTCTGTACATAAAATCAAATTATACAACAATTGTCAATATTTAGTTAAAATGTATTTCATTGAATTTCACAATATTGGGGCAGGGGAGCTCAGTGCCCTACTCCAGCAGGCAGGTATATTATGGTACCTTGTGGTCAAATATGGGAACTGCAAGAAGCACTAATAGAGGCTTGTAGGGGCAGCCAAGAGTCTGCCCCTCACACTCCACAAGTCTGAGCCCTCTGTGAAGATGATGATCAATGCAACTGCGCCTGCTGGGTGTAACTGTACAGTTTCTGAAGAAAAAAAAAATAACAACAACATTTGAATGACAACAATTACAAGACAAGTTGATAATTAAACAGCTTAGCCCTGACAGACCAGACATTGACATTACTCAACAAACAAAAGACAAGGGGAAAACTTGGCTCTGTTGCTGCTCTACACAGAATACAGTATTCTGTTTTCCCTCTGTATGGTCATCGTTAGCAGGAGATTAAGAGATTGGACTAACACAAGGGTGAGAGATTTGAAACACATTTCAGAACAAGCTAAGAAACACAAAATAAAATAATACATTGAGAGGAGGACACAACCCTCTTTCTCTTGAAGGCTGATCCTATTTCTTGTCAATTTAAAAACTAACATTTCCTTCTCATAGTTGTGAAAATATGTATAAATTGGAGTAGGCTATTTTTAGATTTTATTTTATCCTCATGCCGTTTTGGGGTTATAGGATAAAGGAAATCCATATTTTAAAGTATGTAGGCAAACAATGGCTTCAAGTAGGCTATTTATTCTATTCTATTCTCGTATAGCCTAAAGCTCAGTCACAGGTGACTCTCCCATTGCCTGAATTCCATTTAATTTTCATGTCATTACTCAAAATGATTTCAAAAGTGGGCGTGGTTAGGGAATTCAGGGAATGGAATCAGTATCTGCCACACCAGTATTTATGGCCACAAGCCGCTACTGCTTACAAAACAGTTACTTCCTGCAAACTGCGTCGTACATCGAAAAACATAACACCAAACAGATTTTCCCATAAGAAGAAAGTGGATCGGTTCCTGAACAAAGGCAGGGTACCCAATTTTTTTTACCAATTTGACCCAGAATTCTTTACTTAATCATTTACCACCAAACCTCCATTCATTACTGAGGAATGAAGAAGAAATAAAGCAAACCGTTTATATATAAATTATTATTATTATTATTAATTAACTGCGATGAGCTACTACTACGAATCATCATCATCTCACTATCCCTCAATCCATTGAACTTTAGAGACATAATTCTCCATTTATCAATACTTCCACTACCATGCAGAGTTTGTGTCATTGCGAAATCACATAAAAAGTGATGGAGGCAAGGAAAGTATATATTTTTTCATATATAGACAAAAGTTAATAAAACCAGTGCTCCAAGTCTCCTAAAAGTAGTGACTGAGCAGCATAGCCATTCATCCTCCTTCCTCCAGTGAGTGTGCATCTGTCGCCTAGAAGCACAATCTCCCTGCTGCCACGCAGTTGGTTAGATACAGTGTAAAATGTGAAGTGAGGAAAACAAAGGTCATGTCTGTGCCTGATGGATGCTAAGGTACATCAAGTATTCATTATATTTGCAGGTATAAACGTTTATATGAAAAATAAATAAAAAAGTAAGAAGAAAACTCCGGAAAATGAAAAGTTATGCGTGACGGGGAAGACGTGTGTCAGGGAGCGTTAAACCACATTAAGAAGTCCTGTAGGATTGTGACTCTGTACCCTCAATTTCCATGGAAATTTCGATTTTAACCATCTTATTATTCTGGCGGCTTTTCATTACGATTTTGTCTTCACCTTTAAAAGAAGGAGTTTGGCCCGTCATCATCAGTTCATTTCATCTGTTCGTCCATCCTTGATTATTCTATTATTTATAAAGGATACATTTGTGAACCTAACTACTTCGGCAGCTGCCCAGAGTAATCCCTTTCAGAGGTCCCTTATAAAATACATTGGTCTTCTGTACAGAATTCAGGTATAGGTGACATGATTTAGCTAATCATAATTTTTATACATTTCTCTTGGTATAAGTTCCGTTTTCCATTACAACAATATGCAAATGATTAGAAGGTAATGGCACCATTCAGCTGTGAAAATGAATAATACCGTGTGAAATTTCACATGGGACCCATTGAAAAGCTCTTTTTTTTATTATTATTTTTCATTATGAAAGCAAAACATGGCAATTAAGTTTTATGGACTGTGATGATGGCTAGGAGAAAAAAGGCCATATTGTTCTCATATGTGCTTGTTTCTGCTTTGTACAATTTAGTTCCATGTGTGATGTTTCGTAGATGATAGATGGAACCAAAATGCATTACAGGATCATTATCCCCATTAATTTTAGTGGATGTACCTCAGCTAAATCATTGAGAAGTGTTTCTTGGTCAGGGTGGGAAAAAAAAGGCACTCACAATGGCCGTTTGGCCTATGTGGATAGCATACAAAGTTTCAGATACCATGGTAATTGACTGCAGCAAAAGCTAATGCAACCATGTCATAATGATAATTGCATTTCAACAACTTAGTTTTATTATAATGCTAAGTCTGATAATAAAAATGATTTAAAGGAATCATCTGAGCTGCTGAATAAAACCTGTAGAGGCTTTCAATTTAATTTTGAAATGAAAATGCGTGGTTTTGTTCAGCACTATGATTGCAATAGCATCTCTGACTATGCTTTTATTGTGCTGAAAATGTGTGGGAAAATGTTATTTATCGTAATCTTTCTGAAGTATACCTTCATCGTGTCTTGTAACTTTTATTCACAGTTTTACAGGTTATTGATTTTTTTATTTCACATTATATAACATTTTCCCAAGGAAAGGTAAAATAAAAATATATTAAAAAATAAATAACAACACAAATATGAGTAATTTTGGCTCTTAATATTCTGTAACACTGAAGCTGGTGTTGCTAAACCTTTTACACATTATTTTTTTTTTAGTTTCAAAACCTTTGAATGTCCCTCATATAGTCAGATCTCAGCTAATGAGATGCATGTTCACACCCACCATTCCTTATTGCAAAAACAATCTCTTACTGCCAAACCTGACAATAGACTTTAACTAGACAAATACATAAAAAAGGAAAATAAGTGCATGAGAAAAGGACAAACGTATCACCTTGTCTTGCCCTGGGAGAAAACTGTTAGTGAAAACTCTGTGAAATGGGCTACCATTTGTTGAGACAAAAGCGGATGATTTGTTGCCTCCTTAATTATAAATATTGCAGCATCCACTTGTGGAAGTCAAGATCATTAAGATAAGATTGCAGTAATGATGTAGAGGAGGGGGTTTGTTTGTCTTTTTAAACCACTTGGGACATCATTAGCTTTTAATATCTCTGCAGGCCAAGGTGATCCCAGTGGAAGGAAATCAAGATAATCATCCATCCTTGAAGTGACAATTGCTTCATGTTCCACACAGAAGTTTGTCAGTGTTTTCTTACCCAAAGATTTGTGCACCATTAGCACTCTTGCAGAACATGATTAATGACCGCAGTGGTATACCCTGTCTTGGTTAACCATTCCATATGAAATGGAAATTAAAGAATTCATTAAATAAACAACTTGTACAAAAACAAACAAACAAACAAACAAACAAACAAACAAACAGGGTGAAATAGCATGATCTTACCATAGGTTTCTGTCTATAATAATTAGGAAAATGAAAAGACAGATAATCATTCAAATTTAAATAGCATCGTCCTATTTCAAGTTTAAAGAGACAGAGTTATTTTGATTATGTTTACCTGTGTCTTTTTCTTAGGTTTATTGAGATCTGGAATACATTCATTGTAATCTGCAAGTTATTACCTCAAAGCTACATGCCAGTACTCCAGAATGTGATTTACTATGGGTAGGGCTACAATTTGGTCATGCAGATAATTGGTTACCTACCTTCCTTTTACAACATTTGTAACCAATGTCTTTTCTTAATAAGACTCACGTGAAAGCTATTGTAGTAAAGCCCAATTTGCCCCGTAGCTAGAATGAGCAAAATATGTTGAAGCATTTTGTGCTACGGAGGTTAGCTACGTTGTAGAAATGTAGAACACGTGTTGCACTGTGACTGATTAAATAATTAAACAGAATAATAATTAGGAAAAAACATTTGCGGTGTTGTGGAGTTACCTTGACACAACGTGATCTGTAGGCTGTTGCTCAGTGCAGCCACATCAATAAATACAATCGCATCACAATTATTAGCTTTCACGGGAGTCTAGTTAAGAAACAAAGTTGGCAAAAGCATTTCAAAAGGCAGGTAGGTAAACCCCATTATCTCCATGACAAAATCATAGCCCTAACTATTGGGTTTAAATGTATGTCATGTTCACCTTTTGCTCTTCCATATTTTGGCTCTTCGTTGAACACATGGGTTTCATCTGATGGTATTGAAGCAAATACAAATGTTGACCTTTTATAGCTTGAAGGGATTTTCTTGTCTTCTGATAAAAAATGTTGGAGCCCCCACAAAGCCCTGACTTTTTGAGTGCCTCAGAAATCTAATCTGATCTAATTCATATTGACCTTTACAGTATCATTAACGACATTTAAAGCTGCCATCTACTGTAGACCTTGTCATGACATCTAACCCCCTATATGTTCAATTATATATTGTAAGTTTGTGATATATTACTATCATACTGATGTTCATGGAAACAAATTTAGTTCCAAATTCCAAATTTGAGTGAATAATCTTTAAAAAAAACTGTATTGCTTTAAATATCAGAAGTTCATTATTACAGATGCCTTTGGATAGCCGAGACACACTGATGTCCTCTAGCATGATTGCCCCAAATTCCGAAGATACAGCAGCTACCATACTTGTATACTACTTGCATGAAGAATCAAAGGTTGACCAAACCTCCTTATTTGGATTTTATGCAAGTACAACAGAATTACAAATGCCTAAGCCAGTCTAAAATATACTTCCTTTCACCTATATTTAGGATTTTACTTTTTTGAAATGCGTTTTTCTGGATTTTTTTGTTGTTATTCTGTCTCTCACTGTTATGATACACCTACCATTACAATTATAGACTGATCATTTCTTTGTCAGTGGGCAAACATACAAAATCAGCAGGGGATCAAATACTTTTTTCCCTCACTGTATATTCAAATATTGAACAAATGTAACGGGGTTAGTATAAGGTTATTGCATTGAACATAGTTATTTGTGCTGACTTAGATGTCCTTTCAAATGTACTGTTCTAGATGTTCTGTTTTGCTGAGAACAGGGTCAAGGGAATGGAGTACAAAGGATATTACGCACTGGACACAAGGTTAGCAATCTTATACACTGCATCTTTCCACAAGGCTAAAAAATAAAATTGGCAGATTTCTTTTTTTTTGGAGCATGTGCATCCTTTCAGCTTTTCAAATTCTTAATAACAATTCTCTAGATAGCATCATGCAGTGATAATGAAGAAGAAAAACATGCTATTCAGACACCCACTGGCACCTCACAAGGACTGCTGGCATTCCCAGCTGTTGTACAGTACTCTGTTATTATCTCCAAAAATATGCAGCACACAACTAGACTACAGTTCATGATTATTTTATTTTATTCATGTCATATGGTTATTTATAGTAATCAAAATGAAATATGCTACACAGATATGAATACGCGTGCATCTGTTTGTAATAAAGTGTGGTGAAGGATTATTTCCAATATATCATTTTATTGGCTCAAGAAACAATTAGATGAATATACTCGCTAGAGGTAAAATTGAAATTCATGAGAACATAATAAAGTTTACAAGGGAGAGGATGCTCGTTTGGTGTCCATTAATAACTGAGTGATCCAAGGATCCTATCCAGTCTATTTTTAAATGTTCCCAAATTTTCAGGTTCAGCCACATTGCTGGGGAGTTTGTTCCAGATTGTGAAGCCTCTCTGTGTGAAGAAGTGTCTCCTGTTTTCCGTCTTGAATGCCTTGAAGCCCAATTTCCATTTGTGTCCCCGGGTGTGTGTGTCCCTGCTGATCTGGAAAAGCTCCTCTGGTTTGATGTGGTTGATGCCTTTCATGATTTTGAAAACTTGAATCAAGTCCCCACGTAGTCTCCTCTGTTCCAGGGTGAAAAGGTTCAGTTCCTCAGTCTCTCAGTAGGACGTTCCCTTCAGACCTGGAATAAGTCTGGTTGCTCTCCTCTGAACTGCCTCTAGAGCAGCGATAGCTTTCTTGAAGTGTGGAGCCCAGAACTGTACACAGTATCCAGATGAACTCTAACTAGTGCATTGTACAGTCTGAACATTACTGCCCTTGCTCTCAATTCTACATTTTTGACAATATACCCTAGCATTGTGTTTGCCTTTTTTATTGCTTCCCCACATTGTTTGGATGGAGAAAGTGAGGAGTCCACGTAGACTCCTAGGTCTTTCTCATGCGTTACTTCATCTAGTCCTGTTCCTCCCATAGTGTAATTATAGTGGACATTTTTGTTACCTGCATGTAATACCTTGCACTTGTCCACATTGAATTTCATCTGCCAGGTGTCACCCAGCGTTGGGGAGTAGTGGCGTTACGTAATCAGATTACAGAATAATAATACAAATAAATCAATACAAAAAACATCTGGAGGTAAGATTTTATTTTTTAAATGTGTGCAACTGTAATACAATTATGCTTGACATGCGAGTAGAAAATACGAATTTGAATCACAATTATAATATTAACAATTTAATAATTACATATTTTTATGAAAGCATAATAAGCAAAACGGCAGCACGGCATGGTATAAACAAAAATGTAATCGATAGTTTGTATTTGCAGTAATAAGTTATCCTATCTTAATTTAAGATACATCCATGTACATTACAAATAGTTCCTGTGCATCCTAGCTGGTTCTGTGACCTTAACAATGAAAGACTTAATATAATACCAAAATAACAACATACAGTGGGGGAAAAAAGTATTTGATCCCCTGCTGATTTTGTATGTTTGCCCACTGACAAAGAAATGATCAGTCTATAATTTTAATGGTAGGTGTATTTTAACAGTGAGAGACAGAATAACAACAAAATAATCCAGAAAAATGCATTTCAAAAAAGTTATAAATTGATTTGCATGTTAATGAGGGAAATAAGTATTTGACCCCTTCGACTTAGTACTTGGTGGCAAAACCCTTGTTGGCAATCACAGAGGTCAGACGTTTCTTGTAGTTGGCCATCAGCTTTGCACACATCTCAGGAGGGATTTTGTCCCACTCCTCTTTGAAGATCCTCTCCAAGTCATTAAGGTTTCGAGGCTGACGTTTGGCAACTCGAACTTTCAGCTCCCTCCACAGATTTTCTATGGGATTAAGGTCTGGAGACTGGCTAGGCCACTCCAGGACCTTAATGTGCTTCTTCTTGAGCCACTCCTTTGTTGCCTTGGCTGTGTGTTTTGGGTCATTGTCATGCTGGAATACCCATCCACGACCCATTTTCAATGCCCTGGCTGAGGGAAGGAGGTTCTCACCCAAGATTTGATGGTACATGGCCCTGTCCATCGTCCCTTTGATGCGGTGCAGTTGTCCTGTCCCCTTAGCAGAAAAACACCCCCAAAGCATAATGTTTCCACCTCCATGTTTGACGGTGGGGATGGTGTTCTTGTGGTCATTCCTCCTCCTCCAAACACAGCGAGTTGAGTTGATGCCAAAGAGCTCGATTTTGGTCTCATCTGACCACAACACTTTCACCCAGTTCTCCTCTGAATCATTCAGATGTTCATTGGCAAACTTCAGACGGGCCTGTACATGTGCTTTCTTGAGCAGGGGGACCTTGTGGGCGCTGCAGGATTTCAGTCCTTCATGGCGTAGTGTGTTACCAATTGTTTTCTTGGTGACTATGGTCCCAGCTGCCTTGAGATCATTAACAAGATCCTCCCGTGTAGTTCTGGGCTGATTCCTCACCGTTCTCATGATCATTGAAACTCCACGAGGTGAGATCTTGCATGGAGCCCCAGAGCGAGGGAGACTGACAGTTATTTTGTGTTTCTTCCATTTGCGAATAATCGCACCAACTGTTGTCACCTTCTCACCAAGCTGCTTGGCGATGGTCTTGTAGCCCATTCCAGCCTTGTGTAGGTCTACAATCTTGTCCCTGACATCCTTGGACAGCTCTTTGGTCTTGGCCATGGTGGAGAGTTTGGAATCTGATTGATTGATTGCTTCTGTGGACAGGTGTTTTTTATACAGGTAACGAGCTGAGATTAGGAGCACTCCCTTTAAGAGAGTGCTCCTAATCTCAGCTCATTATCTGTATAAAAGACACCTGGGAGCCAGAAATCTTGCTGATTGATAGGGGATCAAATACTTATTTCCCTCATTAACATGCAAATCAATTTATAACTTTTTTGAAATGCGTTTTTCTGGATTTTTTTGTTGTTATACTGTCTCTCACTGTTAAAATACACCTACCATTAAAATTATAGACTGATCATTTCTTTGTCAGTGGGCAAATGTACAAAATCAGCAGGGGATCAAATACTTTTTTACCTCACTGTACAACATGTTTATAGCCTAACACAAAACAAATCGCACAGACTGAATGAACTCCTGACCCGTGGCGTGCTGTGCTGTGCTCTTTACGGAGTGTCATCCTCACATGTCAAACCTCAAAGCTAACCATATTGTGATCACAGTTTGCCATTGGTTCTCTAACTAGTGTCCCTCTGACTCTGTCTTGGTCATTTTTGAAAGATCAAATCAATGCATGCGCTCTCTCTGGTTGGTTCTTTGACAAATTGAGTTAGAAAGCAGTCATTTACCATCTCAACCATTTCTCTGCTTCTGTAGTCCCAAATGGGCTTTCCCAGTCTATGTTTGGGAAATTGAAATCCCCCATTATAACAGCCACATCCTTGCTACATGCAGTCCTGATTACACTGTACAATGCAGCGTCTTTCTGAATATCTGAGTTGGGTGTTCTGTAACACACTCCTACCACTAATCCTCCAGATCTTTTATTCAAAAGTTTAACCCACAAAGATTCTGTTTCGTTACAGGGATCTAATTTGAGTTCTTCTGCCTCAATGTCATTTCTGACATATAATGCTACCCCACCACCTCTTTGATTTTGCCTGTCTCTCCTAAACTGTGTGTATCCTTCCAACTTGTATTCATCGCCATCATTTTCTGTAAGCCATGTTTCTGTCACTCCTACAACATCATAGTCACATGCCAACACTGTGGCTTCCGAGTCTAACATCTTGTTCCTTATACTCCTGGCATTGAGGTACAAACATTTCAGGACTTTCCTACTAGCAGTTTCCCTTGTTTTGATTCCTTAGTGGAACATCTCACATTGTCATCTAACATTAAAGGGTGTACTTTTATTGATTTATTTTAAATAATTTAGCTGAAATGCTAATCATACATTATAATGCATTTATGACTTGAAGATCATGTGCTTCACAATTTTTTTTATTTCTTATAATTATCCAATGATTGTGTGTGTATGTTTGTGTGTATTTATATAGATAGATAGATATAAATGACCTGGGTTGATTACACTAATTACAGTTGATAATACTGAATATTACCAACTCAAATATGTTTTCAAATGGACCACAATAAGCCGTATGTTTCAATTCTTCTGACAGATTCCAATGTATTAAACATGCCTGAAATATATCCCTACAAAACTCAAGGGATCAAAATGTGTGTATATGCAAACCCCTTTTTGTTTGTTTTTCAACACACAAACATTTTGGAGTTCACAAATTAACTGGATCTCAATTGTTTTTGCCAGCAGATAGCTGGATTTATTCAGCAGCTTGTGAACAGCTTGCAAACTCCCTCTGGACAGTAAGTTTACAAACTTCAGGTCTTCAAAACACGATACCCAGAAAAATGTAATGTTGTAAAATATATAGGTACATATAGGTACAGACTTCACTTTCTTATTGAAAAGTACACTACATGGACAAAAGTATTTGGACACCTGCTCATTAAATGGGGTTCAGGTCAGGGCTCTGTGCAGGCCAGTCACCTTCTTTCACATCGGTCTTGAATGTTGGAAGTGCTAAATCGCCTAGAATGTCATTGTATGCTGTAGCGTTAATATTTCCCTTTGCTGGAACATGAAAAACATCCCCAGAACATTATTCCTCCTCCACCAAATTTTACAGTTGGCACTATGCTTTCAGGCAGGTAGAATTCTCCTGGCATTTGCCAAACACAGATTCATGAGTTGGACTGCCAGATGGTGAGGCGTGATTCATCACTCCAGAGAACGGGTTTCCACTGCTCCAGAGTCCAATATCAGCAAGCTTTACACCACTCCAGCTGACACTTGGCATTGTGCTTGTGTGCTCGGCCATGGAAACCCATTTCATGAAGCTCCTGACGAACAGTTCTTGTGCTGACATTGCTTCCAGAGGCAGTTGGAACTCAGTCGTCTTTTTTTTTTTACATTTTTACGCGCTTCAGCACTCGGTGGTTCCATTCTGTGAGCTGGTGTGGCCTACCACTTTATGGCTGAGCTGTTGTTGCTCCTAGACATTTCCACTTCACAATAACAGCACTTACAGTTGACATGGGCAGCTCTAGCATGGCAGACATTTAATTAACTAACTTGTTGGAAAGGTGGCATCCTATGACGGTGCCACGTTGAAAGTCACTGCCAGTGTTTGTCTAAGGAGATTGCATGGCTGTGTGCTTGATTTTATATACCTGTCAGCAAATTAATCCACTAATTAGAAGGGGTATTCACATACTTTTGGCCATGTAGTGTACAATTCTCTAAATTACCCTTCCAAACAAACAATGGTAATAATTTCTGCTGATTAGTTCCCATTAATGAACTGTCTATAATATTTAAATCATAAATGTAAAAATGTAAATGTACCGTGATTGTGAATTTTTACTGTTTGAATGAAATTCGAGTGTGTATAAACTGTATATGCTCGTGTGCAGAACAAATGCTTTTCTCATTGGCATTATACATTTTAGAATATTGTAATGATCTGTAACGATTCACCTTTACATCTTCCCAAAGACTAGACCTTTTTGCTTGTGTCATCTACATGTATTCACATATTAAAGGAATTCGGGATTTGCAGATACATAAGCCATGATACCTTTATGTTCTGACCAGGAAAGAAAAACACCAGGACTGACTTCTTTGTCTTGGGTACCTTGGATCCCTAGAAGCAAAGTTAGCATTCCTGTCACAGACCCCTGACAAGTACAGAAGCATGAGACCGATTCCTCAATTTAGATCCCTGAGGTATATGGGCAGATGGCATAAAGGTAACATCATTACTCAGCCCATTACCCTTAATAATTATACATAAGCATCACCATTATGTGTTGGCACAGTTATGTTATAAAAAATAATGTATACTATTAACAAATAACACCAACCTTTCTGGACATAAAAAAGACATATATATTTTATTACTTTACAAGTTTTAATGCTTGTTTCTTGCTTTCTATCTTTATCTTCAACAAGTGTAAATTGAAGACTTCAGTTAGTATCGTAATTGAAATCTCCACTAAATTTCAAATAATATATTTTTCCCCTTTTTAAATAGCTTTTATAACTCCACAAAATTAATGTATTGTAATGTGAATTAAGTAATTAAATTAGTCTATTGGTAAAGGGTCATGAGGACATCACTAGACAACCCCCCTTTTGGAATGCTATTTTATATATGTATTTATTTAGTTTTGCAATATTCAACATTTTAAAAGTTTGAGTACAAAAACTAGGTTTTGCATGTTACCAATTTCTAAGGTAAGAGTTGTATACACTATTATGTTTATTGTATGAATTTCCAGCAGAAATAAACCAAAAAGCACAGGTAAATACATAAAACAAGTTCAGCATTTGGTTCAACCTGTTGGAATAAAGTCAACTCAAAAAGGTGAATGAACCTTTTAAAGTTGTCTCAAGAGGCTTTTGTACAACCCTAACCCTGGAATGTGGGCCACTTGAATTGATACAAGTTTTGTTTTGTTGTGTTTTAGTTATATAATCTGACAGCTTGTCAAAAAACAAAACAAAAAAACATGGAAAATCTTGCACAATATTGTCCAGCAACAAATATTGGTTAATAAATCAAGCGAGTTTGTTGGAAAGACATTGTAATGTGGTGAAAACTAATTAATTTAATACATTATAGTGGAAAGCAGGAGGGATGAAAACCTGACTGGTATCCAACTGTGAAGAATGCTGTGTTATTTTGGTGTAGTGCACATGTCCAAGTGTAATGATGAGGGTCCATATCTTCTGAAGCAAGGCTTATAATTTCAGATTTCTTGGGCTTTTGTTTGAGCCAAGAAGGTCTTGGGTATCTCCCTTGGAAAGCAAATCCAGAATTTTTGAAGAAGAAACTTCTATAATCACAGTTTTGGAAGGCAACCAAGGATTTCCACCACCCACGTTAGAAAAATAATTATTTACTAGGCAGTGAAATGTCAGCATTTGATAAGTGTGGGAGAGAAGAACACGCAACCTTACGAATCAAAAGGCAAAACGCTTTTTAGTCACGGAGGAAATTGTATATATAAATTTTCAATATTGGAAATAAATTACACTATGATTTATATATGTTGGCTTTTTTAACTGGAAAAGAAAGAGCAGTAGGGGAAATGTGTAACAAGAGTATAGTTAAGGTATTCATTAAATGTAGTTACAACATGATTTCTGTGAAGGGAAGGTTAATTATGCAACATTACATCCCACTTTGTCTCTTCTCTGTCCTCCTCCTCACAGCTGTGATAAACCTTTATTATTTCTCCCTTACTCATCTGTCTGCTCCCTCACCCCCTTCATTCTCCTGTCCCAGCTCCCTGTCTGACTCTGATCTCTGCTCCTGGGTCCTGGATCATAAGCTTAACACACATACCTTGTATCCCTTCATCTAGCACATCTCTACAGACTTGATTGTCTCACTTAAATGTCCTCCCTCTTCAACAACTCTCTACTCTCAGTCTACTTTCTTAAAAAAAAAAATAACACACAAGAAGCCCTCTCTTGATTTCATGTTGTGACACCAGCTACCCAAGAGCCCAAACTCAGTCCTTCACACTGTAACTGTAGATGTTAAAAGCCATATCTCTGCTTTCTAACCTGGTGACTGTCATCACCAAACACAGTAACACTTTATATCAGTGTGTTGCTTATTATGTATTAATATTTTATAAATATTCACATGCTTCTAATAACAGATTAAATTTGACACACCAAACCCTTCCCCCTACACACCCCATTGCAAACTGTGAATCACAACTAACTTTCAGTGGGAAATCTTAACTTGTCTTGATATCAATAGTATGCTTCAATTAGGGACAGGTAACCTGCATATGTAATACAGTGGAATATACAGTAAAGTTTACACACTAGGCGTTTACACACTGCCATTTCTGATCCAGATAAAATGCATCAGTACTTTTGATCAGGGTCAGTGGTGTAACGGCTACACATGTTCTTCACATGTGCAGTAGCACGTAAGTTCAAACTTAATTATATGTTTTAAATTAGTTATTTAGAACACAAGACTATATCAAAAACTGTTGTTTTATCTCATTACGAATTATTCTAACAGGTAAAACCAACATGCTTGCAGCAAATGTTTTCGCAACCAAAGCATTTTAAATAAAAATACAATTATAATTAAATGTTTTGCTAACATACAATAACAAGCCATTTACTGTTAACTTTAACAATATTTAATTTAAAATAAGGGAAGTGTTCTCTGATCTGCTCCACTGATGTGAAGGGTGTTTGTCTGCCACCTGCCTTTAAACAAACAATATATGTGTGCTGCAGTGCAATGCCAGAACTTGAGCCGGTCGAGTGTCTTCACAGCCGGGATCAAATGCTACCAATACGTTTGATCCGGATCTGTACCGTCTCCCTGAGAGGTACATTTGATCTGATCGCTGAGCATTTACACTGCTATTTCTAAGCAGGATCGAATGCTACCTATGCGTAGGTAATCTACTGATGTAATGCAATGCAGTGTGGTTAATGTCCCGGCTTTATCTATTTTAATAAATAAATATATCCATTACAATTGTTCACCAAATAATGTGTTAACGGAAGCTTTTACAAGTGTGTTTATATATTTACTGTACGTATAGTGTGAGAAGATCATCCTTTGCACCTGGCATTGAAGCTTAAGATGATTAACATTTGTCAATTTTTATCTATGGACACCATATGTGTTTGACATTAACCAAATCTCAGATCCTAAAAATGTGCAATTTTCTAAGCCATTGAGTGTTGAGAAAAATAATTCAGACCTTCTTTATGAATGATGTTGTTCTTCAAATCATAATTCAGTGAATTTTCTGGGATAGTCATATCAAATACATTTTAATAATCTTTATTGAGAACCATTTCACGAATATATATCCATATATAATTCAGACCTTTTTCAGTTCAGTATTTATACAAAAGTAAAACATGCTAATTATGAGCTCATGTTAAGGACACATTAAAACTTCATTAAAAGCAATAGTTTATACAATTGATAATGCATACTTGACAATCTGAAACAATACAGTTGTTTGAGACTTTTTGGATTTGTCCTGGTAGTTATTTTTAAGTTTTGTATTATTATTATTATTATTATTATTATTATTATTATTATTATTATTATTATTATTATTATTAATTAGACTAACTACATTCATGTTTGAGGCCTGCTTTTGGGAAGCTTACACTGAAACTTGTTAATGCTAGCTGGGTATGAATAACATATTTTATACACATCATTCACACATTATCTGAATTGTTATTGATTTAAATGTTCTCAATAGTAAAACTGTCTTTTGAGGGGGATTCTTGAGACAGAAAATTATGGAACATTTGATACAACATGACAAAAATATCACACAGAATTCCATTTACCAAAAGCCCCATCCTGCAAATGTTTTTCATTCAAGAGTGTAATAGTAGACATGTAATTATAATTAAGTATTTTTTTTCACAAATTAGATGTAAAAAAAAAATCTGATGTAACCCTCTTCAGCAAACTATGACATTACTGATTACTGAGTACTGATTAAGTCTGTGGTGATGAATTGTTCCAGATATCTGGTTTGGAATGTATAAATGTGCTACCCCCCCACCTCTTTTGTCATCTCTCTTGAGATCGGCAATACAAATTGTATTATCACATAAGCAGGCTGATACCCATAGATAAGAAGTATGGCAAGCCAAATTATCATTTAGAGATATCTCTAAATGCATTTAAAGATATCTTCAAATATTTGAAGATATCTCTAAATCATTTAAAGATATCTATAAATGATTTAGAGATATCTGTAAACGATTTAGAGATATCTAAATAAGGTGCTTTTCAAAGATATCTCTAAATGATTTGCAGATATCTCTAAATGATTTGAAGATATCTCTAAATCATTTAAAGATATCTGCAAATCATTTAGAGATATCTGCAAATCATTTAGAGATATCTTCAAATGACTTCCTGTTTTTGCTGAGATTATCACTTCCTGTTTCGTTATTCAGTTACATGAAATGAATGAACAAGTTAACAGGAAGTGATAATCTTGTGCTACATACAGGAAGTCATTTGAAGATATCTCTAAATGATTTGCAGATATCTCTAAATGATTTGAAGATATCTCTAAATGATTTAGAGATATCTTCAAATAATTTAGAGATATCTTCAAATAATTTAGAGATATCTTCAAATAATTTAGAGATATCTCTAAATGTACTTTTAAATGAGATATCTTTAAATGATTTGCAGATATCTCTAATAGATTTGCAGCTATCTTTAAATGATTTAGAGATATCTTTAAATATTTGAAGAAATCTGGAATTATTTGAAGATATCTTGAAATATTTGTAGATATCTTTAAATGATTTAGAGATATCTTTAAATATTTGAAGATATCTTTAAATGATTTAGAGATATCTCTAAATGATAATTTGGCTTGTCATATAAGATGATCTATAAAATTAGGAGGTTAATTTTAAAATAAATTGGCATATCAGTTCTCGATGCTGTCCAAGAATTGTCATTGAATTGCTTGCAAGTATAGTTTTTTCCTTAAATGCGGGGAGGCATAGATCTTAAACATAAACATTATAGTGCCGGGTAAATGCACACATTTTCAGCTAGAATCCCTAAAGAAGTATAGCAATGAAAGCAGCAGATTTGTGGTTAGGTAAACATTACAGTTATAGTTTCTCATCTCTTTCTGGAGGAAATGGGCCTGAAGCAATTAATCTCTTCCTAATATCTTAAATCAAGCCTTCAAGAGTTCAACATCAATATCATAGAGATACGTATTCTACGTTGACCCATAACAATTAACGAGAGCTGCATGTGCTTTCCTTAAAGAGAGAAAGATGGCTGCTGAGCGTATATTATGATTAAAGCCCTGTGTAATATACTTAAACGTCTGTTTGAAGTGGTTATCAACCTGAAACCCCAAGGTGTCAATCTGTCCGCTCCAATGAAACTGATCTCACATTCAATCAAGTAACCAACATATCATCTATGGGTTAATTATACAATATCCCTGGAAATGTAGAACAATTATGGTCACTGTACAAAGTGATGCCTTCAAAGGTTGAATTAACAATGATAGAGTATAGTATATAGAAAAATAAAATAGAGAGAGAGGGGGGAATGTTAATTGTAACACTTACAAATTATAATGTGTGAACAGCAACACAAAATACCCTGGCAAAGCCTATACATATTTAATTTAATTTAGTTCACAGAGGTGTGAGAATACAAAAGTAGAAATCAACAAATAATGGCAGGTTGCTCACTACCTTACAACAGAACCACTTAATCGATGGTGGGTTTCCTGAGGCTATTTGTCAAGTCTGTGCCATCATGGAACTGATGTAAGTTGAGGGAATTATATTGCTTTATTCAGACATCATTAAAAGCTGCACTGTACAAGACACATTTATAAATCATTAAACATTGTGCTCCAGAATGTGCAAAACAAAACCAAACAACAACAGCAGAATAATATAGTAATACATTGTTTTTATTATTGATTGATTGATTGATTTATTTCCAACTGGGTATTCACGAGAACTTTAACTTTCTCTACCTTACATATGTTTGCAACATAATATAAATGAGGTAGGGATATCATTTCCAGGTGCACCAGTTCATATGTTTGACTGAAACGTAAAGCAGAGGGAAATACTGTTGTTAAATCAAACAGTCGAGCGTTGGTGAAAATGATATAGAAACAACCCGGGCCATGGAAACCTTGAGAGTCCAGGGACATTGTAGATTTGTGCTGGAATAAAATGTGACACTTCCAACAAGCAATCTATACAGCATGGTGCTCTACCGTGTGTTTTCCTGGCAGTCTTCCAGAATGTTGAACCAAACTCAGATAGTTAATAAGATTACCTTGATCCATGTAATCAAGAAATGAATATAGTCCCTGCAAGAGAGTTGTATTATTATTATTATTATTATTATTATTATTATTATTATTATTATTATTAATCTATTATGGGACTAGTATGTTTATTCTTATTTTATTTTATTCTATGTAATTGTTTTCATTACATGATAACATTAACATTTTTGTATTAATCTGGTCATGCAGTTTTATTTGCTTTTCGGTTCTTTTCAGTTTAGTAAACTGCTTAAGTTAAGGGCAATGTTTTTCTGCTGCGTACAAATCCTTTTGTTTGTTTCTTTTATGGGTGATTATGCTATTTATTTGCATTCAAATACAGTTGTGCTCCCACTACAATGTGCCTCTGGGTCCTCCCTGATCCCAGCTTGGTTGTTCTTTAAGGTTAATATGTTTTTTGATCAGTAGATGTTGCTGGTCCTGGTGTTGGTGATGACAATCAAAGCTGAGCTCCAGTAGGCTCTGTGAGAAACTCTTTTGTAAGCATACTTCAGTCTCAATAGGAAAACACTGAACCAGAATAGGTGACGCTCCCTTGCCAATCGCTTAAAGTGGGATCCCATGCTTCCCCACAGTGCTCAGTTTGAAATTGTAAAGTTTTGGTTTACTTAAAGCCCACATCTAACTAATTTTGCGACATTTAGATACAACATTTACAAAGAAAATCAACCCCAAACAAAACCATAAACCAAGTTCCCTCAAATATATACGGAGCACTAAGTGTTCGTTCCCAACTTTGAATGCTTTGCCTCCCACTTCCTCTCCCATGAAATCCCTCACCGTTTCCCGTTGACTCGCTCCACATGCGGATTCCAACTACATTGTAATCATCTATTATTAAACAAGTGAAATACATGCAGTTGGGTGGTATTGTCTGTGTCTCCTGAACAGCAATTTAGCTTGTGATGTGGACTGTTAAGTTAGCTTAAATGGATTAAAATACAGACGGCAATGAAATTCTCAACAACAAAAAATAGAAAAAAAAAGGAATTGTTCCGTCTGGCACCTAATTCTTACAGATGTTAATTACATATTTTTTTGCACCATCTACGTGGCAAATCCACTGTATTGTATGCTTAATCCCACAATTACAAACACAACACTGGAATGACTAGGTTAAATATTTTTTGTTTGAGGAGAATCTTTTATACATCCCTGGAATTCATGAATGTTTAAGTGAACCACTACAACTTAACAGAATGTGTCTGCATTGAGTCCTCAGAGGTCCATATTGCATAGAAATCAACTAATATGCAGTATATCATCTAAATTAGATTTGCAGATCAGGACATCTTTGGGAATTTCTATGATCTTTTGTGGCTTTAAAACAGTTTAAGTGGAAAAGCTTTAGTACTCTTTATGAACTACCATTAACTTCTTCATTAACTTCTTCATTCAGCTGTAGAAGGCTACATGATAATGTACAATTTTTGTATGTTGCCACCACTTCCTTCACAGGAATGTTTTCTGTCAGACTATAGCACGAACCTTTTAATTTTATTGTACTTCATTGCTACTTTGTGTTTTTTGCAAATTACACTTTTAATACATTTGAATTGAGTTGTTTTTCTTTTTCCACATTAGTCTCCATAAAAATAAATAAATTCATCCTGATAAGTGAGAAAAAGTTAATTGTGAGTGATTTGAAGTTCTCATAATGTGGGCCAGTAATGCATCGATTGAGCACTTAATAAGGATCCAGAGGCTCTCCCTGTTTCATAATTTCTCATTTTGATCAGATTATTTTGTCTTTTGTTTAATCTGCTTTGATAAATTAGGTACGACCAGTTTAACTTTTTCTTGCTTAGCTTAGCTTGTTTGCATAAGGGAGTATGGCAGTCGACCTCATTATACACTCATTAATGGAACTGAAATCTAATTTAGCAACTTTCACTCAACCTAAATTATTTAACTATCATCAGACACCTGCAGTATTCAGACGATATGTGGACTGCAGTCCCAGCAGGTGACTATACATATTTAAAGTAAAAGTTCATTTTTAGCTAAGTAGAATGCATAGAAATCATGCTAGAAAACTGACAAGAAAACTTGAAATGTAATTGTGTTCCTCGCTTCAAGGTATTAAAATTTGGAATTAATTTTAATGAATCCAGGTATGATCTTGAAAGCACCTACAATGTAATTACAGACCTGTATTTAAAATATAAATAATGTATCAAATGAAAAATGTGTATGTTGTTATTCCTTTATGATGACAACAGGTTATCAATGGCGCAGATATTAACCTTCGGGTAATTGTCATTGTCATACATCTGATTTAAATAATGACACACAGACTAATAAGACGGATAACTGTTGCTATGTTTTTATTATTATTGTTTCTTTATTTCATTATTTTTGCCAGGAGAAAGGTCACAAATAATGAAAGCACAAGAGGATGTGCTGTATTTGGCTCTGGGAAAGGTTAAATTGGCATTGAGCTGGCATAAATACTACATTTTATTGCTGCATGTAGCAGTCTGTATAAGAGCATGTCAAGTCTCTTTTTAAACCAAGCTGTGGTGAATAGACTGTGCCTTCAGTAACACATGGTTTGGCCGTACCAGATCATAAGGGACTTGCAAAATCCATGGCAGGTACATTTAAATCAAAACCTCTCCATTGAGCTTTCTTGTATACATATTTCACTAAATCTATACACTACAAAACAAAAAGCATCATCAGCAATAACAAAGAAATAAAAGCTGCAGACTCTTTTGAATTCTAAATCCCTGTCTCATTACATTTTTAATTATAATGCAGTCACACTGACTGAACATGATTTTGAGCCATTCAAGGCACGCAACTTCCACACACAGGTTTTGCAGACCTTTTTCCAGATTTGAACCACTCAGTGAATTCAATGTTTAGGCACTACTTTTCAGAATGTAACAATCCTTCTGTTTCGACATCCTGTGTCAGTTTGCCCATTTGTTGCATATAATAAGATTGTCAGTGATATGTGTCGGTGGAATGCTAGCTTTAAAGATTCATTTATTTATTTATTTTATTCGTGGGGTGAAATAGGGTTGCATCATGCTGTTTCACTCTAGTAAAGCCCTGCAGGTAGAAATACAGATTGTTGATACCCTGAGAGCAACCTATTAATTGTCAGGGTGAAAAGTCAGGAGGGATGATTTTTTTATCCAGAAATGCTGTCAGGAGCCGTGCCATTTCACTCACATCAGGAGTCCCCGTGCGCCTCATTCAACTTGATCAACTGCTCCGTGGCCTTTGTGCTAACGAAGTCACACTGCAGCAAGTGACCTCTGAAACTCATCCCTGCAGAAAATGAACAATTATATCAAAGTGCAGGAATTGAAAGGGGACAAAAGAGTACAGAAGAAATACAGTCTGCAGGGAAATGAGCAGAGCACAGGGATTGGTTATTAGAAGCTTTTTTGAAATTATTAAAAAAACTGTTGAGAATATTATGAAAGATTATGAAAAACTAAAATTCAGATCTGGAATCTGGGGAAGTATTTTTCTTAATGGATGTTTGTCATTGGAAAAAAGTCCTTACAAAATCTCTTGAGTTGAAAACCATGTTAGAAGTACCTAACATTGCCGCTTACTAAGTCAAGAGTTATAAATGGTTTAATTCAAACTATGGAACATGCTTGCTGAAGTGGGGGAAGAACATGATGCATTGTATTTTATTACCTCGCAAGCTATGCCTTTTTCTTGTTTATAGTAGTTACTACTATATATTTATTTATGTATGTGTTTGTTTGTTCATTTATTTATGTATGTAAACAGACACTGAGAAGCCCGGCTATGCATATGTAGTTTGCATATGATGCAAAACATCTTTCTCATATTACAGCACAAGTTAACACTGATGGAAAGAAAAGAAAACAACACAGTAGCACCATAAGTGCTGTAAAGAATACATTTGTAGAGAAAGCGCTATGTGGGATGAGTGCAAAAATGAACTGAGGCCAATTAGGTATATTTTTAAATGGATATTTCATACTGGATAGTGTTTCCAAACACATGTCCAAGTCACATCACATTTTTTGCGGCATACCGACTGCTTACACACTTTCACAACATTAACATGTTTTAACTTTCAGCAATAAACCCAAACAATTCCTGATGCACAGAAATGTCATTCTGGAAGGTATTATTAGGGTTGCTTTTCTACTAACTGAAGTCAATTGGGTGCAGATTTCTATAGGCCGAGCTTGACATATTTATGTTGACTAGGGTTGGGGTTCAAATTGGTGTTGGGGCCTAAACTGCAGCAGGGACCTGCTCATGTAATAGTTGTCCATTGATCAATCTTTCCACTTGGGGCTGCAATGCAGTATTGTAGTTTAGAATGTAGAATCCTGATTATTATATAGGTGAAACGTTAAATGTTTTCTGTCCCTTCATGAATAGAAGATGTTCATGGTAGGTAGGTAACCTATTCATGTAATATAGCTACTAATTTAATATATGTTCCAGGACACAAATCTTTGTATAATTATATTGCTTACTTATTTAATTGAAATACTTGAAAGTTGCATTGATTTGTTTATTTATTTCTTTCTTTCGTGTGATTGATCAATGTTAAATGTGTCATGGCAGACCGGTTGGGAAACACTGGGATAGATTATATCTGGTGATTTGGAGGATCTCTGATAGCGATGTGTTCTAAAATTAACTTAATGACTTAATTTGGACTAAGTATCATATTGTCAGACATATCTAGTTTTGCAACAGGGAAGTCATGGAGAGTTAAGTAGATTAAACCTTTCAATCCCGTGGAAAGCCTGCCTGTATCTACAAAGATAAGAGGCTGAAGAATGTTCTATCAGAAATCTCACTGTCACTACAGCTACCTCATCATCACATAACCCACGCATGGGCATGTATAGTACACAGTCCCACTTCCAGATTATCAGACACTTCACACAAGAAACTGAAAAGCTTCAGTTTTCACACACAGATGGACTCTCAAAACAGTTATGCATCTGTGTTATTTTATTTTTGTACTGTTATGTTCTCTTTTTTTATAACAGTTCTTAATTCTTTCTCTGAACTTGTTGAGCTCCCCATTACACGTATTCTATTAAATAATATTTGTCTTGGCTCTCAACACGTATTAACACTATTGTATGATATTTTCAAATGAAACACATGGTAATAGAGATTAATATGATGTTGCACAAATACGGGTGTATTGACTGCACTGCAATTATATAGTTTTTCTCATTTAGAAATGTATATTTTTCAGTTGGACATAAAGCAGAGTAGAGAAAAAGAGTCACATATAAACTAACACTCTTATCTAATTAATTCATATGGCTAAGTCTATATAAGATGCAGTGTAATACTAGCTAGTTGAAACTTTAAAAATCTGATCTGTGTTCTTCTGATCTGTGTTCTCCTATTATGAAATAACAATAACAAAGGCACAGTAAACATGTTTCAGCTGTATCGGCAGTGTATGGCATGTAAATTTCACACCCTGAGTGCTAATGAAAACAGGCAACAATAACTTGGTGGAATGGAATCAGGCCTGTAACTCCACTGCAAAGAGTAAATGCATTAATAATTTAGGCAGCGGAGACTGTTGCTGGAGACACATTCTAGAGGCGATAAACTGCATTATTTACTTTATGAGAGAGAATACAATTTCCCTGACTGAGTGCATAGCATTCAATTATTTTTATTTATGTATGTGTGTATGTATTTATTTATTTATTTTTCTGTGGCTGTTGAAACAATAGTCGTATAGCTGCAGCACGCACGCTTTAACCCGCAGTCCGCGGACACCTTCAGCTTTATTTATTGCGATATATTCTAATATCAGTCATAATTCTTCGATAACATATGGTTTTCCCTCACAAAGATGATTTCTATATTTCAATTACAATAAATATATAAATAGTTAATGATAGCTTTTATTAAGTTTAAGCTGTTAAACATTGTAAGGGATATCTCTCTTGATAACAACTTCAATGTTTTGGTCTCTCTTACTAGAAATACCTAATTGTATTGAATATAAAGGCAATTGTTGGTGTTTTTCTTTTTTGTTTGTGAATTTAAAAAGATATACAATCCATTTATGAAGAGTATCAGTACAGTTTCATGTGGCAATACTATGAAGTATTGTAGACATTCCGATTTGATTTTCTTTGTGTTATTTTCCATTACAGAAATCATCACAAACTGTTGGTGCATAAACTGCTACTTATTGCATTACTTGTATAGAAAACGTGTTATATACTCTACAGACCAAAAGTCTGGGAGCAATAAATTATATAAATGCTGACTGAGGGATTGCACACAATTGTTGGTTCTTTTAGCTCAGCCCTCTTTACTGCTAATATATTTTGAGCCATAACAGATAACTGACTATAAAAATACACTATAGAGATTGCTTAACCTTTGCCCTGTATTGTATATATATATATATATATATATATATATATATATATATATATATATATATATATTTATATGTAGGATTGACTCTTTTGTGCAATTACGCAAGACATAAATGTTATTAGTGTACTTGGAATTGCAATAATGCTCTCTGAAATTACATATAGCTTAATGTGGCATTTCACCCACAATTTCATTCCTTGAATATGGAGACCTTAAACGTAATGCCATTCCCTTATAATTGCCATTTGCAGTGATATTACATACTGATCCAAATGTAAGCTTTATTCCACTTCTGATTAAAAATGTAACACTGTGACATTCCATCTCATTAACAGGGCTTTTTTTTAACTATGTTACCTTTTCCTCACGGAGGATCAGAAGCTGGTCTAAGATGCGGTCTGATTAATGTACATTGGACAGTACATTAAGCTTTTTAAAAGGTCAGTGTCTATTTTGGTCCATGCCACTGAACTTATCCTACACTATGAAATGGCAAAAACAATTTGAAAACCCCTGTTAGATACTATTCAATGCTGAATGTACAATATAATAATATTGTGAGGCATACAGCTTTGGTACTCGCCAAATGATTTTCAGTTGAATGGTTTTGTCTGGAGTTTAACTGATTGTGATTATTGTGTATTGAAAGTTATTGGCCCTTAATGTATTTTGTATTGTCCAGTGCTGTTATTGTAGTGTAATGAATGCTGGTTCTGACTAAAAGCAGCAGTCTGGCATTGCTGGAGGTCAAAGCTCTCTCAAACTATACAGAAGTGGGGGGCAACCACAGAGCAACAGTTTGTTATATTCTGATAAGTTGACAATAGACAGCTTTTTAATTTAAATAAACAGACCAGTAAATGGTTTTTCATACAGTACGATGTTTTAGAGACATGACCTAAGCAGAAAACCATTCTAATACAGGGTTATTGGCAAATGAAATTGCCTATTTGTTAAAAGCCTCACCCCGAGTGCATGTACTTCTCCAGACGTGTTTGATAGTAATACAAGGACCGGGATTGGACAGCTTTGAAGATTCAAAATTGTGGAAAATAAAAGGCAATTCAAAATTTTGTGCAAGGTTGAAAGGACTAGTTTCTCATGCCTTGGTTAGCACTGGGATTAATTTGAAAGTGGTTTGAAGCTGCTGATGAAATGCAATGGGTGTGAAAAATAGTTTGAAAGACAAAAGTTCCCAGAACATTATTTTGTCTCTGAAAGTCAAAAGGTACAGTAAGGAAAAGGACCAATAGATTACTTTTATAAGTATAGTTAAATATGATATTCATATAAGTACTATGTATGATTCAGCTAGAAGTATAATTTGGAATAATGCACTAATATTTTGTTCCAGTTTTTGGAATATGTAAAACTTCATATACACACAATGCCTGTCTAAGTGCATTTGCAAGAAGGATTTTAGAATAAGGAAAACAAACAACAACTTTGTATTCTTTGTCTTTAAATAAAAGGTTTTCAAAAGTTAAGGGAAAAATGCAAACTAATGTTTGTCAAATACTGATATAGTAGCTAAATAAATAATGGATAATGTTGGGATTTAGTTTAAAACTTCTGTCACCAAAATTAATGTAATTAAATTATGCTTAATTAATTCTGTGACCAAACAGAACTTAGTATGCATTCAAGAACGGAAATAAAATGTCAGCAGAATGGAAAATAATTAAAACTGTTCTACATATATAAAGAATATATAAATGTTGTATAATTATTGGTTTTAAGTAGAATGTGTTGTTTTACGTACATACCCTTGTATATTTCCATAGTTATATGGAATTTAATGTAGAAGGAAAAAAAGTCTAATTATTATGTATTGTGGGTTCAATCACAGGTGGGGGGGACACTGCTGTTATACCCTTCAGCAAGATACTTTACCTACTTTGTTCCAGTAAAAACTTAACTGTATAAATGGGTAACTGTATGCTATGAAATGTATTATTATTATTATTATTATTATTATTATTATTATTATTATTATTAATAATAATAATAATAATAATAATAATAATAATAATAATAATAATAATAATAAATGTATTCATTCAGCAGATGTCAAAGATTTATTAACACATCATTTCACAAGTATATCATGTGTAAACACGCTCTCCTTCAGGGAGACATTGACTGCCAGAGTGCAAATGCTTGATTAAGCAGTTAGGGAACCAACAGATTCCAAATTACATTTACCAACAGATCACCACCAGAGTTCAAGAACAACGAAAATACAAACCATGTTCTCACACATGAGATCACCAAACCTACATTATTTTTCACCCTTCTCCAAAAGTATCAGGAAAAAAACTTTAATTGGCCTCCAACATTTTGACACCCAAGAAACAACAGGTATAAGTAACCAGAACAGAAAACGAATGGCCTGAAAGCACCTTCTGTCTAATATTATACAAAATCCACAAAAAGGGAGAATATAAACATTAGCAAAGCAAACGTAGTCTCCAGTGTCCTCTTAATGATGACCCTGTTAAGAAGCCCTTTACTTAGAGGCACTCTAGAGCATAACTCCTGTGAAATACAAACCACAAATCACCTCTGTTGTTATGGCAACAGCAATGTAGAGGCCTATAGGTCTGAACATGAAAATATGAGAGTGTGGCTAATGTTTTGTTTATTTATTTACTTATTTATTTATTAGGAAAAACACATCACTCACTAAGCAGATTGGGGTTGACCCTGTACTAATTTATATTCCCTTTAATCGAAGCTGGTGTACAATGCCAGCAACTTGAAAACATGACATATTTCATGTATGGTTCTTTAAATATTAATTTAAATGTTATTATTTGACACACTGCACACTACTATGTCTGTTTTTGTGTGTGTTTGTTTTCACGGTTTTTCTTGGGGATAAATATCTTGTTTCCAAATCCTATCCACAAAGTATTGGTGCTGTAGAGACATCATCCATGAAAGGCATAAGCACACACTTCTTATGTCCACAGTATTTGTTAAGTTGTCAGTCAATTTTAAATACTATTTAAACTTGTCATATAATCTATTTTTTCATCCTGGTATCTGCTTTTCTACTTTTCTACTTTGAATTTGAGATGCAAATAGTTTAGAATGCCTTAATGGATTTTGAACGTAGGCAACACAATCTTTAGTGTAAGATAAATGGTTTTGTTTATTACTTGCTGTAAGTTATTTTAAGGGGTGACACACAGCTGGTCACATTGTACTCCGTTTATCATTTTATATGTAGCATCTTAATTAGTAATCTTGGACTGTTTTGTACCAATCTTCAGCAGTATGAAAATAGTCTAATTATCGCACAGCATGTGTGGCTATTATTATTATTATTATTATTATTATTATTATTATTATTATTATTATTATTGTAAAGTAGCAGTAGCTGTAGAGGTAGAAGTGATATTATTATAAATTATCATGGTTTTGATTCCACATTATCAGGTGTTGCCTAGACCAGGGGTTTCCAAACCGGTCCTGGACTACGCCCTGCCCTGCTGGTTTTTGTTCCAACCTAGGTCTTAATTACTTAATTTAATGCTATATTTTCTTTGTTAGGTCAATTAAGGAATCAATTAAGCAATTAAGACCTCAGGTGGAACAAAAACCAGCAGGGCAGGGGGTACTCCAGGACCGGTTTGAAAACCACTGGCCTAGACAAAAAGAAATGTCTAAATACATTCCTTTTTTAAATGTTATTAGGATGGCTATAAGAAGACTCAGTTTAATGCCAATTTTATTTCCATCTAGAGCAGCAAAACTCATTCTGTACTCAGATTTGGAAGCAAGACTGTTCAGGGTTGCTCTCCAAATGATTGTAAACTCTATTGACATATCATGATAACATTAAGATGCCTGTCAACAGCAGTAGCATTGCCGCTTTTGACCTTTTTCTTTTTTAAAGTAACTATAAATGTAGTGTATACTCAGAGTCACCCTATGTCCCAACTTCATCTCCCTCACTACCATAGCTGTAGCCATTTTTTTTCAATCCATTAACCAGTTTGTCCCCTAAAACCCTGTTCCTTACTGCTCCTATTTACAAACAGTAGATATTTATAGTCATATCACAACAACACAAATGTCTTTCTAAATAATGCATTTTGAAGCATTTGCTCCTCATAATTGCCCAGTAATTGTCAATGTGTCCCTTGATGTGCTCATTTTGGATTCTGCCCTCATCCTACATCCACAATAAATACTGAATAGGTCTGGAAAACACTGTACATGAATGCTTGATCTCCACAGAAAAACATGTGGGTTTTGATTTAAATTTGGCCTTACTAGTTTCCTAAATGCTACATTTTGCTGATGATACACAATGGGTATGGCGTGTTCTGACACTATCCAGTATTGGTTTGTGAATAAACCACGGAAGTGTTTCCAAAATAAGTAAGTGGTTCTTCAGGGTTTCTCCAGTGTTGCCAGAAAAGAAGGAACAACAATGGCTCATTATCAATTTCCAAAAAGGGAAATAAGTCCTTAAAATAAATGAGAAGTGCTAGTTTCAGCAAAGCAGCCTGAAAAGTATTTGAATTAAGAAAAATGATAAATAATCTGAGATCAATTTTTTGTTGTCCTTAAAATGAAGCTCGCTTAATGTATCTTTCTAAATATAGGCCTATATATTTGAATCGACAATGGTTGACCTTATTTGTCATACCCGTCCTTGCCACATATGGCTACAGATTGAAGATATTGGATTTAATCAATATAGCGATGGACACCAAAAGAGACCTCAGTGTGTGACAGAAGATGATATAAAGGCATAATGTGACGAAACTGGTATCATATCTTGGAGAAACTGAGTTACAGTTTATCTCCCCTGCTGTTCTCCAAATATCAAGGATTTCACCCTTATCTTTGAAAACCAAAAGAAAAAAAAACACCAGTAAAGACAATTTTATTGACCTCTACTCAAGATCTCATTATAAGATTTCAGAAATAATTTGGGTAGCAGGCCTAGAAATCACTTGCTTTAGTAACACTAGATCTGTCACTGAGAAAGGAAAAACCCTGGGAAAACAATGGTTCATATCTATGACTGGACCTTAAATAAATTACTAGAATTTTAATTTAATTTCTATGGTAAACAATAGGTACACTTACTGCCAATAAGACACTAAGGGAAAACTTGTAGGCCTGCTAGCAGTGAACTATCTATTTACAGATGTACAAAAGTCATACAGTCTTACTACATAGATTGTATAAAAAAGGAACAAAGGGTTGGACAATTTCATGAAATTACCGTTGAATTACATGCGTTACTTGCCTATTGCATCATATAGCCTATTAAACTCATTAGTTACACAAAAGTGTATGTATTTGAAATAAATTAGCTCAAGTGTGGCATAAACAAATAATGTGTCTTTGGATGCTTATTTAAATTCTGCACTATACTCTAATTTTAAATTGAAATATTCCTAAATAGTGATCTATATATATATATATATATATATATATATATATATATATATATACATAAAGTGTTACATTTTAAATTCTAAACAGCATCAATGATACTTATCTGTGTAGAGACTGGATAGCAATTGTGAACATTATGAATAGCAGGGTTATGGTATTTTTCTGTTGGACCCATGGTCTGGTAATCTGTATCATTGTACTCCCTACTCAAATTAGCAAAAATATAAAAATAAAAAATACATATAATACAGTATCACAGGATCTTGGCAATGCTATGTGGTTATCTCCAACAACCAGATAAAGGACATTTTCAGGAAAGTGGAATTCAAAATGTAAAAATTAGTTTATATTGGGGATTTATGTCACCTTAGAGTTTTCTCCAGTAAAATCGATCTGCTTTTTTGTACCATCACAGATTGTGTCTGGGGACATCCAGTATGCCATTAAACGTGGTCAGGCTTCAAATGTGTTATCCTACTTTTGTAATTAAGAAAAGAATTGTCAAAAGAATTTTTCAGAAATGGTAAGGATACAAACCTCTTGAGAGCCCATTTGGTTAGTTTGTTTTATCTTTTCCTGTCCTTTTTTTCCATTTTTTTTTGTCAGTGTTTAAATGAATTCCAGTCCCAGCTGCAGTAAACTGCTTTAACATTACTTAAGCTGGTAACTGTGATGAGTAAAAAAATATACACACATATAAAAGAAATGGGTTCTTTCACTTTTAGGTCAGTTTGTAATAATTCACACACACAGCTTTGCTTAATGCAATCATGGCCCGAGTTTGCAGTACATCGCACCCATGCTCTGAAAGTATTTATCATCTACTGCTTCAAGTCTCATTTGGATTCCAATTTTCTTATCTCAGTGTATTAATGGTTTTGTTTACAGTTATCCTATTGTGCAGCGCAACAAAATATATTATAGTGTGCCCGCATGGTCATCCTGAGTTAATTGAGTGAAATGTAATGTCTATGTGAGAGCTAATAATTATACCACCTTTGATGAGGCCGAGGTCAGAATACTACATTGCAAAATTCCCAGGAATTATAATTCATTCCTATTCAGTTTATCTTGTCATGACTCTTCTACATTAACATCTTAACATCATAATCCTTGCCCACTATATTCTAGCTGGATTAACAATTGCCCTCTTTGACCACTGTAACTATACCCAAGATGACTGTAGAATTCAATATATTTATAATCACTGAGTGGTCACATTGTTAGGTACATCTCCCCTTGCCATAAAATAGACTGTGCAGTCAGTGACAGCATCATGTATTCAGACTATGCTATTTAAAGCAGGTAGGCAGGTACCTAGGGATTTTATGTGTGCGATTCAGAAGAAGAATGGCAAGACAAATGGTTTATGCGACTTTGGAGGGAGCATGGTAGTTGGCAATCGATGCACCAGTATCAGTATGTTAGGAAAAGCAGCTCTGCTGGGGTTTTCACACACAACAGTGTCATGGGTATATCGAGAATGGTCCACCACCCAAAAAACATCCAGCCAATGCCGGCCCTGTGGTCGGATATACACTACCGGTCAAAAGTTTTAGAACACTTCAATTTTTCCAGTTTGTACTGAAATTTATGCAGTTTAATGTCTCAATGTACTCTGCAATTAAAGCATAGAACAAATAAACAATTGGAGATAAACCATAAATAATGGAATCATTTTGTTTAACAAAATGTAACCCCTTAAGCTGACAAACCCCTCTGGTACCCTTAAAAGGGCACCAAATCCATGTGCTTCTCTTTTATCCCATGTGTGCTATTCACTGTTGTGTTGTTTGCCAAGTGTTTGGTATCCCTTGAAAGCTGAGACTCTCAGCTTTCTAGGAATGTGAAGCATTCTCTGATGTGAAAAATGTATTTTTTATACCCAAATGGGGGGATACTTGGTCTGAGTAGGAATACAAAATCTCAGAAAATATTGACAATTATGACATATTCTGGAACCTAACAGTCTACTGATCAAAACAAGACCATCCACGTTTTGGTAGAAGCAACACACACCCGTAGAGAGCTCAGAATGTCAAGATGGAAAACTGTTTAGTGTACTAATACACAACGATTTTACATCATTGTATCTGAACATCTCTGTGTTTGATGGAACATCAAATAATATATACTGGATTAATCGTTCTGAACAAAACAAGCCTAGTTGCGAAGAAATTCGATCGAAACTGAGTGATCTGTTACCGTCTAAATGAGACACCCCCATCCACAGATCAGACTGCGCGTTTACCCCCTGCAGGACCAGGGTGGAAGGCCAGGGTATGGCAAAAACCACCGGAGTCTATGCATCCATCCTGCCGGGTGTCAACAATGCAGGTTGGTGGTGTGATGGTTTGGGGCATACATCACTTTATGTGAGTGGAACAATGTTTGAATACCACAGGATATCCAAACATCGTTGCCGATCAGGTGCATCCCTTCATGGCCGCAGTATATCCATCAGCAATTTAGTTCTTTCAGCAGGATAGTGTCCCATGCCACAAGGCTAGGATTGTTCAGAAATGGTTCTGTGAACATGACATTCACCAGATCTGAATCTAATTGAACATCTGTGGGATGAGATGGAATGAGTTTTTCAGTGTAGAGATCCACCACAAGCCAATTTAGAAGAACTATGGAAAGCAATGGTGTTGGCATGGGCTAGCATCTCTGTGGTGAGTTTTTGACACCTTGTTGAGTGCATGTGTAACATAGTCACTTGAGTGCTAATTTTGTAATTGATTTATTGTTTGCCTCACTTTACTTTTTCACCTTCTTAATTTCACTGACAATTTTCTGTAATTACTTTGTCACACTTTTGAATTTGGTGTGATTGCACTTGGGAATAGGTTGTAAACAGTGTTAATGGTGGATAATTGAATGATCAATAGAGCTCTATGATTGGTGAGACAACTAGCTCCCTCTCCCCAAACACACCTAGTAGGTTTAAAAGGCAAGTGCATCGCATATAGTTTGAAGCTGCCTGCCTGAGACTGTTCATTTTAAGGTTAGATGGGCTATACAGAGATGTGTTGGTTTTTAAGACAAATGACATGTAGAAGCCACCTGCCTGAGACTGATTTTTTTTATTTTTTTATTTTTTTTTAGTTCTGGTTCCTGTGCTGCCATTGTGTCTGCTGTGTTGCTTAACTGCATCTGCACTGATGTACTGGGTCTTACTGAGCTCTCTATGACTCAAGTCTTATGTTAAAAAAGATGAGTGACACATCTGGAAGAAAAGTGAAGAAACCAAAAAGAAACTCTCTCAGGATGATGGACAGTCAGACTGGAACCCAAAAACTGGAAAATGCAGCCTTTTATTGCTTTTAACACATTTCTATTCTGTACTTTTATTTTTTGTAACTGGTTTTATTGGTTTAACTACTGCACCTTGTTTTTAGCCTTTGTATTATGATTAAAGTTGTTTTTTATGGGGAGGTCCATAGTGTTGCCTAGTTACCCCTGCCTGTAGTGAGGGGTACTACACTGCTCACCAACATCTGTACTCCGAATTGGTATTACAATTGGGAAATCTCTAGGCTAAAAGTATAGTGTAGCTGAGGTACCTGTAAAAGAAGGTTAAGCGGAATTGGGCATAGGTTACGCCACTCTTACAGGGTGCTCCGGGGTCTCTAGGAGTCCACAAACAAGACTCCCATTGTGTTTTACTGTTTTTATTATTTTATATTTGTATCCATTTTATTTCCATTGTTCTATTGTATCCCCCTGCATTTTTTATTCAACAATGATTGGTGTACCTCTCGTGTCTACTCTCCCAGTGCCAAAAAATAAACTTAATCTGAAGGTGGTACCTTCAGAAGCATAGGACTGGGTCTTAGACCCCGTTCACACTTATTAGTCCGGCTTTTTCAGACACCCCGTTCACACTTCCGGTTTTAGGAGCCTCAGTGCGTCACATATGCGGGCGAAAAGCCGGCCTAAACGCAATGCATGCCGGGAATAAACACATCTGCTCAAACACACCAGTGACGCAAGACATTACGTCTGCTTACAGGTGTATGCGATGTGTTTATAATCACAACTTATTAACATTGATTGAAAGTAATCTTAACCCTTTGCAGCTTTCTAAAATAATTAAAAATATGCTGGTTCAATGGGGAATCTAATTCATATATTTCCCTTTTCAAATGTCTATCTTCGGTTCTGCAAGTCTAAAAGTGCTGTTATACAATCCACCCGAAAGCGAAGAACCTTTATTAGGACATCAGCATTAAATCACAACAAATCGTGTGCATTAGTGAGCAATCGACTGCATCGAAAGCCGCCTCAGTGACGCGTCTATAGATGTATCAGACAGCGCTGCGCTCCTGCGGTTTCTGTTATAACTGTATCTTCATCCACGTTGGAAACAGCGCTTTCATTTCTGCATCGTCCCAGTTTTACCTCTAACGCCGGCATTTGTGAATGTACTGCTCAGCTCAATATAACTGCATTTCGGATAGGATAGTAAAATGCACTGATTTGAATGGAAACCTGCTTCGGTTCAATTTATATCGTTTTAATGCAAAATTCGAATAATTAATAAAGTTATGGTCCCGTTCACAATTTCACAAGGCAATTTCCACGTGTAAAATGCATACTGTTAAATTTAAGACTTCAATCATACTTAGTACAAGAACAAACAACAGCAAGTTTACCAGCTACACACTTTTATTTTAATCGACCGAGTAGTTTGAACTGTTTACATTATAACTCATTACTTAGCCTAGACTTTTATAATATATATAAAGATGTGAGCTAGCGAAATGTAACAGTACATTTAAGGCTATAGATCGATATGACATGCAAACAATACAGAGGCAATACTGTGTCCTGCAGCGCTGCAGCTGCGTCGCTGCCCGCGTTTGTTCTGTTTATTGTGTTTATTCCGCGTCTCTCTGACACGCGTCTCTGGGGGCGGGGCTTGAGTTACGTCACACGCTGACGCTTTCCACCGGCCCAGGGCCCGGCGCGTTACATTTAGGCCGGCATTAGGACGGGTCGAAAGATTTAGGCCGGGTTGAAAAGCGGGACAAGTTTTGACCCGGCCCTAAATCTATGACCCGTTCACATAGGCCTAAATCTCAAGTGTGAAAAGGGGTCCTAAACATATTTAAACCCCACACCTTTGCTACACATGCCTCAAAACATTCAGGCTGTTCTGTGGGCAAAAGGGGGAATAACTCACTATTAGGTTGGTTTACCTAATAAAGTGGCCACTCATTGTAAATATATGTAGAGAGAGATTATTTCTTTTAGAATTTGTATCTGCATGCATCGATTTAGGAAAAATCTGAATTTGTGTTTATGCTGCACCGACCACAATACACATTATATTACGTGAAGGAATATGTGCAGAGTTTTTGATAATGCTACTAAACAGGAATCCTGCTGTAAAAACATGCGGCATGCCAAGAGACATCAGCACACATTGCTGCTGTCTGGTGTCAGAAGAAGTCCCCTGAGACAGTCACTGAATCACCAGGAAGCCAGCTCTTAAGAGCAAATGATTAAACAAATGGAAATAAATTGTAAGGCAGTGTGCTCAAATGTGTGTCTTAACGTATAAATGCAGCCTTACCCTAAGGACTGCCAGAAATGGGATGCATTGCTTTTAAAGCGGTTCAATGATTTGTATCATTTTTTAAGATCTTTCGCAGACACAGCGAGTTGAGTGCTTTTTTGTGCTGTGCTATATTTCACAGTGTATCTCCAGATCCAATGGCCTGAGTTAATATTGAAAAGAAAAAAGAAGCTCGGGAGGTTCAGGTTTGAGACAAAGGAAGAAACGGAATACAAAGTGCCGTCTAGCACCTATTTATGGGAGGATTGAAATAGTTCTGCGTTTTAATGCATACTCTAATTGTGTCAGATTGAGAAGCTTCTCTGACATGAATTTGAAATTCAATGAGAAAATCTTTGTCTGGTTTTATTTTGACAGGATCATTTGATACCTGCTTTCATTTTTGTGTTCATTTACTTTAAGTACCTAACTGTAAGAAAGAAAGAAAAACATCTAAATTCTGTTCCATGGCATATCAAGCAGCCACTGATACACATAATGCATATTTCTTTCTTATGTAAATAGTTAATGAAAGTACAAAAATATAAAAATTGTCAAATATGTCAAGGAAAGCATGAATTGTAAAAATGTAACAAGTGAAAACGCACATATCCAATAAAAGATGCATGCATTCTTTAAATGGAACATCACTTTCTCTCGGCTCTCTCGGTGTCCTGAATAGTGGGCTCAGATATAACTAAAGAATACAAATGATAACATCACTTTTGTAATGCTTCTTGTGTAAACTGTAAGTTGTCCTGGATAAGGGTGTCTGCTAATCAATAAATACATAAATACATACATACATACTAATAACAACAGATATTGCACAAACCAGCTGAAGTAGGTTTATAGAAATTATGTAGAAAGACATTCATTTGTGACATATCAGGATTTACATTGAAAATCATTGAAAAAACCTCTATCATTTTGTTTGTGTTCTCTCTTGAATGGTTGTAAGTGTTTAATATATAGCAACAAAATTAAATACATGATGTGTGTTCTGCATGTAACAGACAAACTTATTGTGTTATGGAGGCATTGATTAGCAGCAGATTGGTAGGTACGTATGTGTGAAGGTGAGAATGGTACAGATGGCTATTAAGGTAACCATGGCAGCTGTAAGGCACAATCTGAGAAGTACTTTGCCTGTAAATATGCAAGGCTGGAATTGCCTGCAAACAGCAAACGTATTATTATTTTTCCTTTTTAAAGTATTAGCATTATGACTCACGGCATCCCCAGGCGTTTTGTGACCAGGCCTTCAAGAATACTAGCCAGGTTTACTATATCTTGATTAGATCCTAACATAATACAGAAATGTGTAATCCTGCAAGCCATGAAAGCTGTGTCAAAGTGTTGTCACTATTGCCCTATCAGTTACTGCAGGAGAAAGATGATGAGTTAGCCAGTTTTCTTTGTTGCTTCAACTGGAGAAAAGGTCAAAACTTATGACCTAGGTTTCATGCCCTGCCAGGTCATTGGTGTCAATCTCATGTTAAAGAAATGTGTCAGTTTTATAACATTTACGGTCTCTCTCAATTCAGTGTGTCATCACCAGATTTTAATTGATGACGCAAATGACCCCTGTAATAAGAATTCCATCTGGCATAAAGCTTTTTAAGATGCCCTTTTGGTTTCTTTTAATTTAAAGTTCATTGCTTTTACTTGTGGTTTCATTGCTTTTTTATCTTCTTATCTAAGCACAGAGTGTTTCACGAGGGTACTATTTACTAGTATTTTTTTTCCACTGCAGTTGCTAAGAGAAAGAAGGTCCTCTACAATTTAAGCATTGCTGCAAAGTAGTATTATTTCTATTCTGTATGTCAAGTTTCTGCTTGTTCTTAGTCTATTCTTATACTTCCGATCATTTGTTCCACATAGCATTTACCTTACATCAAATTTAAAATAAATATTTGAAGAGAAGATAATGTAGTAGAGACAATCCAATTTACAATTATAGGTTTGTCACCCTCCTTGCATTGTTCAATAGTGCTTATTTATCCTTCAAGACAATATATATTACATTTGAAAAAAGATTAACCATAGGTGGTTTCCTATTTAAAATCACATGGGAACCTGAGGATTGTGAGCTGGAAAAATAAATATGTGAAACTGTGAGAAGTCTAAAATAACAACTTAAATATAATAGGAACATGATGAGGAGTTTAATTTAAACCAAACCACAGCGTCTCATGATAAAAGTCACTTCTTTAGTTTGCTTGTGTTTCACACTCTTAATGCACTGTAAAATTACACTTGCAGCTCATTATTTTAGTTCAGACATCAACATAAACATTAGCATTCAAAAGAGGTTGCAACATACTGGGTATTTTATGCTGTTAAAATCCTAATTAAATAAACCTGTTTTGGGTCCTTTCATGTAAGGATAATTTTATGCCTGAATTTTGAGCATTAGATTTAAAAATGTGCATGTCACAATACATTAGTCCTGGTGCTACGTGCTGAAGGCCTAAAACTGTTGTTGAATACAGCTGGTACCTTTAATTTTAAGTAGCCAGCTTTTCCATTTAGTTTGCTTTTAAGTATAGATAAAATAGTTTTGGTACAAAGAAAAAGAGGACACTTGATCACCTAGTTTCCTTTTCTGAAAGTTTATGATTTAACCATATGGAACCAGTGATTTTTTTATTATAATTTTTTTACAGATTTGTATTTAAAGATTACAAATACAAATCCAAAAGAGACTTAAGCACTGAAAGTGAAATAGGCTGTTAGCAACTATAATTTGCTCAAATTCCAGCAAACAGCAGGGTTCCAATTTAAGAAAACACAATGCAGTTAACCTTCATCAGCAAACATTTAATAATGAATTATAATAAATGATGATCACCTAACATGAAGAACAATCATTATTGGGGCATGAATGGCAGGAGCTTCAGTCAAGACGCTCAACTGGCTAGTGTTCCCCACAAGTGGGCGAGTGCATGTGTGGCGACACCAAGAGTATGGTACAGGACTGACTGCTTGACCCCTACAGTGAGGGGGTCCAGAGGCTCCAGATCTCAACCCAACTGAACACCTATGGGAGATTTTGTACCAATGTGTTAGACAGAGCTCTCCACCACCATCATCAAAACACCAAATGAGGGAATATCTTTTGGAAGAATGGTGTTCCATCCCTCCAGTAGAGTCCAGAGACTCTAGAATCTGTGCGAAGAGCATTGAAGCTGTTCCGGTGGCTCTAATATATATATATATATATATATATATATATATATATATATATATATATATATATATATATATATATTAGATTGATTCCACATTGCTATCTGGTCCAAGGAAACAATCTGTCCCAAAATTGTTTACTTACACTTGACATTGCCGAGCACTGTTGTCAATATTTCCTTTTTTCCTTTTATGTCCTTTAATATGCTGCATACTCAGAATACCAAGACAACTTAATGCTGTGTAAATGTCAAAAGACAATTTAATGGCTACTGAGCAACTGAAAAGTATTATTGAATTTTCATTTGTAACCAAGCGTCCTATTAGTGTTAGACTACCAACAGTTCAATCAACCCATCTTTGACATTTTTCTTCTTCAAAAGTAAGGATTGAGATACCTGGGGAGAGAACTTGGTATTTGGGGTTTGATACTGAATCTGGCCCTGTTTGGTCAAATACCATCCTTTCAGCAAACATGTTTCTGACCTTTGAACAAGATGTTGAAATTAAATCATCAACCTGTATCGTATCAACCTCTATCATAGCCTTATACAATGACTAAATATTAAATGAAAGGATAGCAATTGCTAGATTTGCTCCACTATGCTATGAAGGTATATTTAATCAATCTATAGTCACTTAAAATGTATTAATAAGGTACCAAAACATATGTAGCAAAAACATATGAGGTCTTCAAGGTCTGACTGCTGAGTAGCACAAGCGGAATTGAAAGTCAATCGTCAATCATACCTAAGAAGTATAAAGTTCTTGTTTTTGCGTAAATAAAATATATATTTTTCTAAATGTGAATAATTACATATGGATGAAATTCTTATCTTTCAACGGTCGATAATTCTAAAAAGAGATGTCAGACTAATCTACTGTGTGCGAGGAAGCTTGTCTACTTAATTGTCTAATGTTGATAAATAAATTATGAAATAAAATGTCAACAGCAACATTTAACATCAAAAGGGATCTTTGCCTTCCACCCAGATTCATACTCTGAGTAAGTGACAGCAGTAATGTTTTTTTCTGGCAGACGGGCATTTACTCACCCTCCCAGGTTAACAAGACTCTTAAATTGTAATGGAAAAAACAGCTCCATAAATGAGTAGAATGCAACAGACCTCTGTGACAGCACAAAAAAGACATTGAAATACTGATGTATACAAACAAATGTATAGTGTCTGACTTAAGCTACTTGCTCTTGGGCTCTTTAAATATGCCACCTACACACTCATTCTCCAAAGAGAAGAAAGGAAGTTATCACTCAGGCAAATGAGTAACAATTAAAAATAACAACAGTAAAGGGAGGGAGTTGGAGGAGGGGGGGGTTGTACTGTGATGCTAAGTAATTTTGTCACAAATTCCAAACAATAATGTAACTCTCATGTTCATCTCTTGCCTAATATGTTTTCTTCGTATTGCCAGCACTGGTTATTTGGGAGAAGTAGTAGATTGCTATTACTGGAAACTGATATTGACAACATAGGCTGAAGCAATCTGAGTTTCATAGTGTCTCTACACTAACATATTAGCCACACGGTTGCTATACAGACATTGCAGTATAAGTGGTATGGTTAAGGTATTCATTTCATAGAGACAACACATCCTCTGGCTTTCATTACATATCAAGTCTGTTTGTCTTCAATTCATAAGCCCTTCAGTTACAGTCAGTCTTTTGTTTCTGTAATGCTAATGAACTACACATTTTAGAAATGCTAGTTAATCCATGACTGTGTATGTTCCTTGCCAAAAAATGTACTTCCTATGTTCCTATGTCCATCCTCTTTTCTTATAGCGTCTAAGAGCCCAAGTGCTGGAGTCTGGCCTCCAGCTCTTGTTTTTCACATTCCGTCCCACCTGTATTTTATGTCTCCATAATGATTCCTGTCTGTCGTACCTGATTATAATCTTCTCTATTCCTTTCTTAGTCACTTGTCAAAGCTTTAGACGGCTACATAACATTGTTGTAATGATTCTTCTTGATAAGCATGAAAAAACACAAATGGAACTACTGTGAATTTAAATGAACAAATACACCTGAGTATTCTGGGTCTGAACCCCCTGAGTACTGGCATCTTTGATTGAAAATTCAGACAGGAAATGACAAAGCCAAGCTAACATGGAAATAGCATTTTAAATAAATAATAGAGACAACTCATGAACAAGTTGAGACAGTTCTATGTGTCAGGGTACGGCTGAGAGTGATTTAACTACTATTTTGTTATTTTGTCAACTCAGTTGGAAGCTTGCCCTCTGACAGGAGAAGCTTGACAGTGGCCAAGTCTCCAAGGTGCGGCAGGTTTTCTTATTCTATTCTATTATTAAGTATATTCTAATCCCTGAATTGGATAAAGATATTTGATGTTCGATATTTCAAGATGTTTGAAATTAGTTTCCTCCTCAGCAAATCAAATGAAGCAAACTTAAAAATAATTGTGTATGTTACTTTTCACATCTAGATAGGAACATTTTGAAAGGTATGTTTATGGTTATTTTTAATTACAATGTTTTTGTTCATTTATTATTTATTTATAACAGGTGAATTTTGAAACTGACAGAACATACTCACTAAAGTGCATGACTAATTGCTTCTCAAGCTTAATGAGAATGAAGCATTTAATGATACTAAGGGGGGGGGAGAGAGAGAGAGAGAGAGAGAATTAGGTTATTCATGCTTTTATCACTATTCTCTTCAGTACACAAGCAATTTCAGTGATAGCAAAGGACACAGGCATTATCCATGTCAGGAAAATGTTTATGCCTTAAATGTATGCCATCATTATTTATTTGTAGTAGCAAAGTAGCGAGATCTAATCAATATCTGTGTCCTCATAATGCAAAACAGTAAAGCAATGACCCTGAGTTGCTGATGCAGGCTATACAAAATGCAACAATTGCAACTGCTCCAGCTAGATTTATAATGCAGTCTTATTGAGGGCTTTTTAGGGCATATTTTTTCAATTCAACATCAGAGTATGGTGTAACAGTTTTGTGTCAGTTATTTTCCTAGCTTTTTGTTTTTAAAACTTTGACATGGCTTAAAGTTCTGCATGATAAAGACAATGCAGTTCAAACTGCATTATAAATTGGCAATGCTTCAATGCTTCTTCCTGGAGAAACTGAACAGTGTGGGATCTTTCACAAGCATAAATATGTACAGTTACCAAACAAACAAGAAGAAAATATATATTTCACTTCTCAAACAGTCCTTGAAGTTAAACCCTGTATCAAAGTATTAATCAAGTAATTAAGACCATGGGAAGATGTTCAGCAAATGCCTGGAAAACCTGTGCATGAATTATATCTTAGCTAAAGCACTGCTTCTAAAGAAAACTGATTGTCTTACAAATCTTTTCAAAAGAATGGAGCTGGTTAAGAAAATATGGTAGTTCCTACAAGTAGGCAAGCAAAGGAATCTTTTAAGCTCCATGTATGACCAATGTGATTATATACACTGCTAACTTTAAGCACTTAAAGTACCAAAGAGACACAGCATTATAACAGATGAATATCACAGTTGCACCAGTGCCAGGCCTGCTATTTATTAGGAAGTCTATTATTATTGCATGTGTATTGAACATTTGCAGACCTGTGTTAAAAAAGTAATCTTCCTATCAAGCTTTATGCTGTTCCCATATTCAAAGAGCAAGCTACAAACATGTCACTGAAAGCAGTTTTTTCTATAAATAAATTAAACCTTGCTCATTCTGGTCATTTATGACTAGTGTAGATCCCTAATACATTTTATCCCCAAAACAGTTGGAAGATTCCTGCATGTAACTATAAAAAGTGTTAGCTGGACTAACGTAGAGATTTATATTAATTCTACCATCCTAACCCCAAATCATCTTATATGAATTCTCAATTGTGGGATATTTAAGTCTTGTATAGCTCTGTACTGGAGTATCTGCTTGGAGGAAATATAATTCCAAGGAGTAGAAATAATTACACAAATATCACAAATGTCAATATACACTTTTCTTTATGTATATGGAAACACAAATCTTAAACCAAGCCAGCCCTTTTAAAATATGAAGGGCAGGTTTTATATATCTGATCTTCTCTAGTATAATTTGATACATAGCCAACTGATACATTCATGAACTCCATGAGATGGGGACCTGTCAGATTCAATTTCACTGACACAGCTGTCTTTAACTTTCATGCGACTAATACATGTCCTTCTGGATCGGGGCTGGCACTAAATGTTTTTCTGAAAGAGATCACGCAAACTGCTCCAGTACCACAAATATATGATTAAATATATTGTGTTATATTATTGTTATACTTTGAACAGCAAATCAACACAGATGGAGATATTATGGAAAAAATCAAAAAGAGAATGAAAATGGGTACATTTGGAAGGAAATGTACCCATTTGCTTGAAGAGAAAAGTGTTTGTTCAGTGCATACTACCAGTACTCATTTAGGACTCTGAAATAAATACACCAAAACTGGAACTCAAAGAAGCATGGACAGAGGCATGCTTGGAATTGCAAGAGGAAAAACATCAAATGGATTTGAGAGCAAACAAATATGACTTAATTAAACTGAAAATGGCAATGGGCCTGACAAATTGCAAAAATAATAGACTAAAGATGGACAAAATAAGTTATTGAATGGACACCGAGAGATTAAAAAAGACCTAGAAGAGGATCATATAAAAGATGGGAAGATTAAATGTGATTGTCTGGTGTGTGCTGGAAAAGAGACTGTGAAAATATTTTATTTAAATTAGTATTATTAGTAGTAAACCTAATTGTGAGCAAACCTTAAATCTTCACTAAATTCCAAAGGCTTTCTTGAATTACTTGAATTAGACTTGAATTAAATATCATGTAGACTGCAAGGTCAAAACAGTGGAAAGATCAGAGACAAGATAAATATTCACAGAATAAAAATGT
Source organism: Amia ocellicauda (assembly GCF_036373705.1). Taxonomy (NCBI): domain Eukaryota; kingdom Metazoa; phylum Chordata; class Actinopteri; order Amiiformes; family Amiidae; genus Amia; species Amia ocellicauda. Next base: position 11,779,384 of record NC_089859.1, read on the forward strand.
GGGTTGTGTCAGTTAATCTGTTCTGCACACCATGTGTCTTGGAAATATAATAAAATCATTTAACAATCAAAACTAATGTTATATTTGACATTTCACCTCTTCTGAATAGTCTCATTATATGAAAATTGTTTGGATTGATGCTGCAGCTACCCTGATGTCTTTATTGATTTGCATCTCTAAAAGAACTTTTCCTAACCAGGAAAATCGAAAACTCTTCAAAGAGGCAAAGTAATGCAGTTTACTTGTAATAGAGAAGATACTTTGTTTCATTTTCTGAGTTGTCAACCCTTGCCAGCACTGCCTATTTTCTTGATTTCCCGTGGAATTTCAAGAACCCGACCTAACACCATAGAAGATCTTATTGATTTAATCTTTTTCCTCTTTCAAAATATGCATAGTTCAGGAAAGTCTCATGAGGTTCTATCATTTACACTGAGAGTGAGACTCATTACAGAAATAGAAGACCAAGTATAACTTCTCTTTCAGCATAATGTAACCCCTTTATTGCCTAGGTCGAAGAGACATTTTCATTGGTGCTACAAATCATTCTTATAATACTTGTCTTGTCTATTTTGATTATTGGTAACACAATAAATAACCCCTGTATCTCACAAGACATTCTGTAAGAAAAAAATAACAGTGTTTGAAATATTAATACTGGGTGAAGAAAAAGAACCAAAGTTGTTTTGGTATTTGTTTTTTAAATTAGCAGTAATGCACAATTCTCACTCTCACTGTGCCTTTAATAATTTAAGTTCTTTCCTGTATTGATTTCCATTATCTCTTATACAGCATGCAGCTTCAGCATTAAGGTTTTACCAAGAATGGTATGAGAGATTTTTTTAGAAAGTTGTTTTCACCTGCACACATTGAATTCCTGTCAGCTATGCACAAGTCTGTTAGAGTCATACTAATGATAAGCACAATGCAGGGCTGTGGAGAACACAAACTGCACCCAGACTATCAATATAAGTCAATATAAATATATTTTTTTGTTTTCATTGCTTCAGCATTGCATTGTATATGCACAATGTTACCAAGCTGTGCAATAATTCATATGCATTTCAGTCCACGAAATCTGAATTATCAGAAGCAATCATCACTGTTTTAAGGAGGTCAGTGATCTCTCCAGTGGAGTTCCAAACTATAACGTTTCCCCCCAGTTCTATATATTTCTCTCCCCACCTAAAAATAATTCACAATTTATGTTTGCCTTCTAAAGATTTAATTTGAGAGTGAGCCTCAAAGAAGAACAGAGGAATATTCACAAGCCATGTGATGAGGGGATCGTCAAAAAAGGACATGGTTTTAGTCTTAGAGGTTTGCAAATCTTATATTACTTTTTATTTTCTTTCTTTCCTTTTTTCTTTTTTCCAAAGCACCACTTTCTGACATATTTATACAAGTTGGTAACCATAGGGATAAGAAGTTTTCAAACAACTGATCTGCAGATAACCAGTGGCTAGCTTAGTGATTATCTAACTCAAGGGACTCCCTGCTGGTATTATTCTGTACATGGCCAAGTCTCGAGAAATTTCTTACGGTAGTGTACTTTGGCAATCCTGCTTCTACCATGAGAGATAAAACTCCAGATACAGTTCTTGCATTCCACGAAAATGAAAAGTTAAAAAAAAAACATAGGAGCGTCTCAGACTCCAATATATTGTTTAGATATTTTCTGACAGGACTCTTCATCTGATTTGGGTCTGTGAACTCCTTTGGGAAATCCATACAAGTGTTTGCCGTAATCTCTCATATTTAACACCTCTGAGTCATCTGTTTTCTAACCAATCTCTGCCACATATCGTCTTCAAGTCTTCGATTGCTTTAGTCAGTGGGTTATCAGTTTGCAGCGTATAAGCGGTAATGTATTTAACATTACATGCTAGAGAACATAATGTGGGCTGGTTTAAGTGTAAATGAAATACAAAAATAAATATGGACACTGATTATTACACTGAAGTTATTGTAGCAAGACAAAACTAGCTCTTGTAGCCAAATGCTTTTTTTTTTTAATTATGCTAATAATATAAATAATAATAATCTCATACAAATCTAAACTTTAGAATGCACTAACAAGGCGTTATGAATGCACAAAAGTATGTATTTGATTTGTCAGGCATAGAAATCCCCCACACTGCATTGTTTCCTTAGTAACAAGATATTTAGTTCAAGGTTGCCCCTTGATCTGAAAATGGAATATCGGTGACTCAGTAAAACACATTTTTGTGTGCAGTTTTATTTCATGCCACACAGTTTATTATTTGTCTGTAACAACTGCCATATATTATTAGTTTTTATTATTATTTATTTCTTAGCAGACGCCCTTGTCCAGGGCGACTTACAAAATATAAGAGTAATACAAAGTGCAATAATACAGTGCCATTCAATTCATAATACATTTTACAAATTCCAAGTAATATACAACATATTTATTTATTTGTTTATGTATGTTTTTATTTATTTATTTATTTTTATAGACTTGTAAAATATCAATCTTCTTTCAGGACTACCTTAACAGTTACTTTATTGAACATGTATTTATTGGACAGATGTTTGTTTATAATAAATTCACCTCAGTTTTATCTTCCTTGCAACTGCGTGTACCACTTTATCAGATTATCAAGGAATGGTAAATTAAGAATATAAGGTGAGCTGGCCTTCATGGTGCATTTACACTTTGCTCTAAATATAGAGGTTTATTGTAACTATTGACTATACCCTGTCTTTCTCATTTAGAGTAAACTCATGGACATTGTAAAGATCTACTTTAAAAAGCCATTTGCAGCATGACAGTGAAATGACTCTCTCTCTCTCTCTCTCGCTCTCTCTCTCTGTCAGAAAAGCACATATCAAGTGTACAAATACTAGAATGACCAATCTATTATTTACATTTATTGTGAATATGATTATATAAATTGAACAAGAAAACCAACTTAAGCATTACCTCATTAATCATTGAGCTTGAGTGTTAGTAATCAAAATTATGTTAGAGGAGAAAAGGAATATGTTAGAAACATTTTGTAATGTATGTACACATGACACAACCCTACTTAATTGATTAACCCTATTTAATTGAATGCCTTTTACTGGAGCAACGTGCCTTGAACATGTCTGATAGAGTTCCATACTAGTATCATGTATGCAAAATGTCAGGTCATCAAGATTTTATTTGAATAACACAAAATAACTGCCAATCCGTGCAACCCATTTACTTCTGATGAACAGCCATAAAAGTAGGCCATAAGGCAATAAGGTGCACAAAGTTGCAGTTGTGTGTGTCTAGTTGTTTTGTAGAAGAAAATGTAATATGAAATAGATATTCAATTGAAAATCTGTTAACAGTCAACTACTTGATAATTAAATCAAATCAAATGTTGATGTAATATCTATCTATACCAAAAAACAATGGCTAAGACTTCTAAAGTGTAGATATCTACATTTGCCCCAATTGTTTCTTCTAATTTGGTTTATGGGTTTGATATTTCCACTTTAGATGGATGAGCAATTTTTAACTTACGTATTTTTCATGCTGACAACATTTGTGTCATAGAGAGATATTGCATTAACTATTTGATAGTTATTTAGTTAGTTACCTCTAAAACAGTAGTGAAAGAGTTGTTTCACATGTTCAGGATAGGTAGGTTTATTGATAGGTAAATATTGATAGACCAGGGGACACCTTTCGGATCACACCTGATGAAAGATCTGTCTTTTAAAGATTAAACCAATCCGCACCTCAATTTATCATCCACAAACCGGTGGGTTGGTGGAAAGGTTCAATAAAACCTTAAAAAGCATGTTAGAAAAGTAATTGACAGAGATGGAAGGATTGGGATTTGCTGCTTTCGTATCTCATGTTTACTGTTAGGGAAGTGCCTCAATCGTCTACTGGGTTTTCTCCGTTTGAATTGTTGTATAGACATCGTCCAAGGGGGATCCTGGACATTGCAAAGGAGCTGTGGGAACACCAAGGGGGGCAAGGTAAGAATATTATTGAATATGTAATGGTTATGAGAGAGAGAATACAAACCCTGACTCCTATAGTGAAGGCCCACCTCGAGAAAGCGCATGCCGAACAGTCTAAACACTACAATGCACAAGCACAAGTTAGGACATTTCACCCCAAGATAGAGTAATGGTTTTGGTTCTGACTTCAGAGAGTAAGCTATTTGCAAAGTGGCAGGGACTGTATGAGGTCGTAGAAACAATTGGCCTAATGAACTACAAAATAAAACAACCAGATAAAAGAAAGAAAGAACAGGTTTATCACATTAATCTGTTGAAGCCCTGGAAGGACAGGGAAGTGGCATATGTGGCAAGTGGGGACAGGACAGCATGTGCTAAGTCACCTGTTCCTGAAGTTAACATAGGCCCTGCATTGACTGAGACTCAGTGCCACGAGGTGTTTGAGTTGTTACACCGTAACACAGATATATTCTCAGTTCTCCCAGGAAGGACTCATGTGGTGAGCCATGATATCGTGACTGACTGTGTTAAAGTAAATACTGTATGAGAGCCTATAGAGTTCCAGAAGGTGAGGAGGTGAAGAGAATGCTTCAATTAGGAGTTATTGAAGAATTGAAAAGTGAATGGACCAGTCCCAGAGTATTGTATGAGGGGCCTAAACCCAATGGAACGCATCTGAAAAATAATACATTGAGAGTCTTGCTTTTGAAGACCAATCTCTGTCTCTGAGTACTTGCTCCAGTTTTGCATACAGCCTCATCAATGGGTCACAATACACACACACACACACACACGCACACACACGCACACACACGCACACACATATATATACAGTGAGGGAAAAAAGTATTTGATCCCCTGCTGATTTTGTACGTTTGCCCACTGACAAAGAAATGATCAGTCTATAATTTTAATGGTAGGTGTATTTTAACAGTGAGAGACAGAATAACAACACAAAAATCCAGAAAAACGCATTTCAAAAAAGTTATAAATTGATTTGCATGTTAATGAGGGAAATAAGTATTTGATCCCCTATCAATCAGCAAGATTTCTGGCTCCCTGGTGTCTTTTATACAGGTAACGAGCTGAGATTAGGAGCACTCTCTTACAGGGAGTGCTCCTAATCTCAGCTCGTTACCTGTATAAAAGACACCTGTCCACAGAAGCAATCAATCAATCAGATTCCAAACTCTCCACCATGGCCAAAACCAAAGAGCTGTCCAAGGATATCAGGGACAAGATTGTAGACCTACACAAGGCTGGAATGGGCTACAAGACCATCGCCAAGCAGCTTGGTGAGAAGGTGACAACAGTTGGTGCGATTATTCGCAAATGGAAGAAACACAAAATAACTGTCAGTCTCCCTCGGTCTGGGGCTCCATGCAAGATCTCACCTCGTTTCAATGATCATGAGAACGGTGAGGAATCAGCCCAGAACTACACGGGAGGATCTTGTTAATGATCTCAAGGCAGCTGGGACCATAGTCACCAAGAAAACAATTGGTAACACACTACACCATGAAGGACTGAAATCCTGCAGCGCCCGCAAGGTCCCCCTGCTCAAGAAAGCACATGTACAGGCCCGTCTGAAGTTTGCCAATGAACATCTGAATGATTCAGAGGAGAACTGGGTGAAAGTGTTGTGGTCAGATGAGACCAAAATCGAGCTCTTTGGCATCAACTCAACTCGCCATGTTTGGAGGAGGAGGAATGACCCCAAGAACACCATCCCCACTGTCAAACATGGAAGTGGAAACATTATGCTTTGGGGATGTTTTTCTGCTAAGGGGACAGGACAACTACACCGCATCAAAGGGACGATTGACAGGGCCATGTACCATCAAATCTTGGGTGAGAACCTCCTTCCCTCAGCCAGGGCATTGAAAATGGGTTGTGGATGGGTATTCCAGCAGGACAATGACCCAAAACACACAGCCAAGGCAACAAAGGAGTGGCTCAAGAAGAAGCACATTAACGTCCTGGAGTGGCCTAGCCAGTCTCCAGACCTTAATCCCATAGAAAATCTGTGGAGGGAGCTGAAAGTTCGAGTTGTCAAACGTCAGCCTCGAAACCTTAATGACTTGGAGAGGATCTTCAAAGAGGAGTGGGACAAAATCCCTCCTGAGATGTGTGCAAACCTGGTGGCCAACTACAAGAAACGTCTGACCTCTGTGATTGCCAACAAGGGTTTTGCCACCAAGTACTAAGTCGAAGGGGTCAAATACTTATTTCCCTCATTAACATGCAAAACAATTTATAACTTTTTTGAAATGCGTTTTTCTGGATTTTTTACTTTTTTCCCTCACTGTATATATGTTTATGAAATCTTTTAATCAAAGCCTGTGTTTCAAAATTGTATGTGGCCTTCAGCTTAATTTCTTTTCAAGATGTAAGAGGGGTTTTATAGATCTATGTTACAGTGCATTCCTGTAATTACCTGCATTCATCTACATTTTTTCCTTAAAACCATAAAACTGACATTTGTAAGTCTCAAGGGGTTAGTGGGAGCACGATTGCAAGCTGAGCTGAGGATTTTTACCATTTTAACTCCACTTCCACCTGTCTCTTTCATGTCAAAGTGAATCGCTCCCTAAGTAACCATTATCCCTGGTGGCTGAGCATCACATTGAGAGTTTCTGTCACTTCTCCTATCCTATAACTTCTTCTATTGATTCCAGATACTCCTAATGAATGTCTTTCTCTTTTAATATCCACACTCTGAAAATGTATCACCCAACTTTACTGCAGTTATAACAGTGAAATAAATGTATTTAATCTGCAATGTAAATATGCTTTTTTAACCAAACTTTGAAGTGTTCATTTCTTTATAATGAGTACAATATACATTCACCTAAAGGATTATTAGGAACACCTGTTCAATTTCTCATTAATGCAATTTTCTAATCAACCAATCACATGGCAGTTGCTTCAATGCATTTAGGGGTGTGGTCCTGGTCAAATAAATCTCCTGAACTCCAAACTGAATGTCTGAATGGGAAAGAAAGGTGATTTAAGCAATTTTGAGCGTGGCATGGTTGTTGGTGCCAGACGGGCCGGTCTGAGTATGTCACAATCTGCTCAGTTACTGGGATTTTCACGCACAACCATTTCTAGGGTTTACAAAGAATGGTGTGAAAAGGGAAAAACATCCAGTATGCGGCAGTTCTGTGGGCGAAAATGCCTTGTTGATGCTAGAGGTCAGAGGAGAATGGGCCGACTGATTCAAGCTGATAGAAGAGCAACTTTGACTGAAATAACCACTCGTTACAACCGAGGTATGCAGCAAAGCATTTGTGAAGCCACAACACATACAACCTTGAGGCGGATGGGCTACAACAGCAGAAGACCCCACTGGGTACCACTCATCTCCACTACAAATAGGAAAAAGAGGCTACAACTTGCACAAGCTCACCAAAATTGGACAGTTGAAGACTGGAAAAATGTTGCCTGGTCTGATGAGTCTCGATTTCTGTTGAGACATTCAGATGGTAGAGTCAGAATTTGGCGTAAACAGAATGAGAACATGGATCCATCATGCCTTGTTACCACTGTGCAGGCTGATGGTGGTGGTGTAATGGTGTGGGGGATGTTTTCTTGGCACACTTTAGGCCCCTTAGTGCCAACTGGGCATCGTTTAAATGCCACGGCCTACCTGAGCATTGTTTCTGACCATGTCCATCCCTTTATGACCACCATGTACCCATCCTCTGATGGCTACTTCCAGCAGGATAATGCACCATGTCACAAAGGTCGAATCATTTCAAATTGGTTTCTTTTGACAAATGACAATGAGTTCACTGTACTAAACCGGCCCCCACAGTCACCAGATCTCAACCCAATAGAGCATCTTTGGGATGTGGTGGAACGGGAGCTTCGTGCCCTGGATGTGCATCCCACAAATCTCCATCAACTGCAAGATGCTATCCTATCAATATGGGCCAACATTTCTAAAGAATGCTTTCAGCACCTTGTTGAATCAATGCCACGTAGAATTAAGGCAGTTCTGAAGGCGAAAGGTCGTCAAACACAGTATTAGTATGGTGTTCCTAATAATCCTTTAGGTGGGTGTAATTACTATCACATTAAGGTTGTGTTTGGGTCTTCTACTGTCATTTAATTAACTTGTACTTTGTGTTTTACTGTTGAACATTCATAGGAGAATATATTTTAATTAGTTTGTTGTTAAAGATTGACAAACTCCTCCTACCACAGCAATACATTAAACTTTTTATAGTTGACAGGAAGTAACTGTCCTGGTGGAAAACAAAACAACTTTTTTTCAGTTTACATGACACAATGTCTCCCAATGTCTTCACAATTATTTAATTCCTTACTAATATCTGTCTTTTATCTGTGACTATTTAAACAGTTTTGTCAGCATGGTATTATGTGTTGCTCCAAGTTCACTGAGATGCATCAAATTAACTGTTCATAGACCCTGTAATTTACTGCATTATGCTCTAATATACTTCAGCAATCTATACCTGCTGACATACTCACATACAAATACTCATTAGTTTTATTTCTACTCAGATCTGTAACAGTCCTGATATGCACATTGCATCCCTAAGGTTTCACAAGGATTTTGAGTGGAATGAGAAATGCACTTTAATCAAAGTATAATCACATCAGATTTCTTGATGCTTTCATTAGTGACGGCTAAACAGTTTTTAAACCGCCTGCACCACCCAGCCTCCCTGTTTATCATAAATGCATGCAGAAGAAGCTCCAAAATCTGAAGTCCTTTAACAAGCCATAAGCTATAAATAAATGATAGCAATTGCTTGCCATTATCACTCAGAGCTTTCAAACTGATGAACTTGAGAGGTTTAAAAGTAGACTCTCAAATGGTTTCTTAATCACTTATAAAAATGAAAAAGCTACAAGTTAAAGAAGTAGGTGTTCCTGATGAGTAAACAAATGTGAGCTCAGCTTTGTGTTCTGACTGCATGATGACAGATTCTGGAAATCCTTCAAAATGCATTGGAATCCATTGCTTTTTAAGTCAACAGACAAGACAGCTTCCTCTGCAGGATCCCCCAGGTTTGAGTTTGAATCTGTTAAACTCCTGGTTCCCTGATACTATGTGTAAATTGGTGATGTAACATAACCATTGTACCATTGTATGTCTTTTTATCACGTTGTTAGCTTGAGTGGTCCACAGTTTACATATAAACTCGCTACAAAATCATATGTTAATATCCAGCCATAAAGGTATGATGAATGTTAGCCCAGTCAACTGAGAAAGAGAGTACAATCCAAAGGGGGGTGGGACATCGCTCATTACCATGGGGAACTGATGAAGACATTGTCTAACAAAGCTGCCTATAGGCTGCTGTGTGTTGTCACTCAAGCAGACCCCGTGCTTTAACTAGGCCTAGTACATAGTGACTTAGCCTAATTTTGCCAAAGCCCAAAAGGCTTACATGTGACCTTGCAGCCTTTGGGTAGTATTCTCTTGAATACTGGTAATAATGAGGGCAGAAACAGCACTGTCAGCAGGTTAACAGTGTGCTGCAGGAGGCCAACAATCAGCACCAGCTGGTGTGGGCACCAGGATAGCTTTTGGTACTCCAAGCACTGAAACACGTCACCAAAGCATCAGGTGCGATTCATGGGAGGTGTTCGGTACGGTGGCCCTTGGTTGCGCAACACAACAACATTAGCAAAGGAAACAAAAGCTGACAACACAACAACATTAACCCACAACACAACAACTTTAACAGAAATTAAACATTTCTGAAAATGTTGCATTTGTGAAAACAATCAAACACCGCAACATTAAGTGACAACACAACAGCATTGGCCCACAACACAACAGAATTAATAGAAATGAAATCTCTTACAATGGAAGTGCTCTTTCAAAAAACAAAGTGTAGATCAGGCATCCTAGATGATCATCGGAACTATCGATTGCCATTATCAACAAACATGGCTGATGAAACGGCAGCAGAGAGTGTAAACGCTTAACGTGGCTTAATGTGCTCTAAAAATAACCATTACTTTTCAAAGTTTGTACATTTACAGTTAGACACATCCTAATACTATGAATAAATGATGGATATGTTTTTACTTACATAAACAATGTGATTATGACCTTAAACCCTGCATATAATCCACTTATGCTTTTAATATCACTTTAAACGTCCAATCTTCTGTGTAACAGCTTGCATAGTGCCAGTCTTGTAACTTACAGTTTGGATGTAAAAAGCTATGTTTTAAGTATAGTAAGTCATGCTGAGTGTTGTCTACATTAAGCGATATTCACATTATCCAAATGTCCCAGAGCAAGTGGGGAGCAAGATTCAAAAACTGCAGCTGCAGCCACGGACTACAGCTGGTAAAGGAGACTGGCACACTGGCTTTGAATGTTGCCAAAATGCACATAACAGAATGCCAGAAAGAGCTTTGTAGCCTTGGGATCGACTTGCAATAGAAGCCTGTTGATTCGAGAGAGTTCGATCATTTCTCTGTTTGGCCAGCTTCCTTCCAGTGTTTACTGGGCTATTGGTTCTTAGCAGGGCACCTGTTTGGTTCGTACTCACTACCAAGAACAAATAGTCAGGAGGGAAATGCAAATGATCGTCAATCTAGTGTGTGTTTTCTCACTATGACCAGGTCATCAGGTTGTATGGTTGTGTGTTTTTGCTGTGTGATCACTGGACCCAGCGGTCACAGATCATTTGAACCAGTGAACCCATTATGAGACTCGGTTCTCTGTTCATGGTAACGTAATGAGACATTATAGTGGGGTCTTGACATATACTGTTGAGTCAACTAAAATAAATGAAAGAAAAAGCATGACATGACATTACATTCTGTGTATATCTATATCTATATCGACTATATCTATACCAAAATCCTTGGTTTGTAGATCTGCAATGAATTGATTGCTCAAAACTTTTTTTTTTTTTAAGTTTGACATTACTGCCTTAAAATAAAATAAAATAACTCAAAACAAACTACCATTAGTGTACACTGTAATGTAGTCTAACACGTTTGCTTATGTATAGAGATATATTTTCCATGATTTAAAGCATCTGTAACTTCTCTCATATGCGTAACAAGAGTTACCATTATATGCATCATCAACGTGTTGGTTCATCAATAACACTCAGAATTGCTGCATTATTTTATACATTATTTTCAACCTCTGCCATTTGCAACAACTGTTTTTGTGTTACGGTCACAGTCACCGATCAGTGATCAACAGTGGCTTAACCTGGTTGTGTTGTGGTCAAAACTTGAAAATGCACTCCTATTCTGATTGGTTATACCTATTAGTTAATGTACTGTGTCGACAATGCAAGGGCACAACGCTTCATATTCCGGCATTCTGCCGCAAATCTGCTAGCATTTTGACTAGGCCAGAAAATTCCTGGTGTTCATATGCCAGCTTAGACCCTTTCACATAGACTTTGCCAGCAACAAAATGCCAAAAGGCTGTAAAAGTCTGTGTGAATGGGGCAGTTCATTCAGGAAATCAGATCAGACACAGATTCAGTAGCAACCAGACATTGAGTGAAGGATGTTGTACTGGAGGAGAAAGTGACACAAGACAGCAACGAACTCAGAGTCTTTCCATGGATTACAATGAATTTAGAGAGAGCGGGATGTGACCGGCAAAAGACATAGAGTTGGCAATTGGCAGCCAGAGCAGATAGCAAAGACTCCCTGGGCAGCTAAGTACCACAAACTTGTTCCTTGAAACTCAGAGTCATGTTATAGTAATTAATGATTCAGGCACTTATTCCCCTCCGGCATCTGCTCCTGGATCCGCACCTGTGTTAAGAAGACATACAGTGAGAGACATTAGCATAGCATTGCATAGACATACATGAACGATTACTATTCAAATGTCCTTACCTGCAGTCCAGACTGGAGTCCTTTTCAACTGGCAGGTGCTGGTTGCCTGAGAGGAACAGATACAAATTCAAGAGGCTTTGAGGATAAAGCAGTTTGTTGCATTTGCATGCATCACACTTACCTGTCATGGTTCACTGTATTGCTGCTCCACCTGAAGAAACAAAGAGAAAGTTATTATTATTACTGTCCTTTCTGGGTCTGTCATTTTTGTACAAAGGGGAAATTGAATTTTTATATAGTTTTAGTTAGCTTTTGCCTTATATATTTTCTTGTGTTTGCTTTTGGTTATGGATTTTAGCATTTTATTCGCCCAGTAATATTAAAGGTGGGTTTTTATTACGTTTTAGCCATTACTTGTTCCCTTATGATTGAGTGTATTTTCTGTATCATGGAGTGCAGCCTTCATGCCCTGTCTTTGGTTCTGAAAGTGTAAGAAATAAAGATACCTGTTCTTACTTATGTGTTCTTGTTGTGATGGCTTGGGGTCCCACTGAGCCTGCCCAGAGAGTGAGTGAGTGGGTCTAGTGAGTATCTCACTTCTAAATTGAGGTGGCGTAGTCGAGTTGGCATGTTCATATTGAGTATGCATAAGGTTGTCTTTTGTAAGCTGTAAATAAAGTCCTGAAACAAAGATGGGTTCTTCTCACAGCAATAGAAAGTATGTATATAAGATAAGGTGTGTGTGTGTGTGTGTGTGTATATATAGAGAGGAAAACGAAGCCAACAGGCTGTATGACACAGAGCCCTGTGTCGTGGAGGATCTGGTATTAATATAACAATATTAATAATTAACCCAGTACTTCGCTAGCAATCAATATAACAATGCAATTGTCAGATGAATTAATATTAATAATATTAAAAAGAGAAACAGGCTTTTAGTGTTCACGAGGCAGATAAAATCCCTGGTGAACGGCAAGAGTCCTTGTGCTCAAAACTGATCAAAACTCCTCCCTGAGAAGAAGTAAAAATAAGCTTTGCTTATTGAATCAAAACCTAATCCCAGCCTTTCTTATGTTACACAGTTAGCAGCTGTAGTAAATGAATAAAGCAAAATGCTTAGATAATAAGATACCACTGTTGGTTAGGGTCAGTGATTTTGTACATATTAAATGCTAATGCAGTCATTTAAACTTGTAATTGTGCTGTAAAATATAATAATGAACTGTATATTACAGTTCATAATGTCCCGTGTGTAATTTTGTGATCATGTGCAAATGACTTTTTAAATAGAAACATAATTAGAATGTAGATAATTGCAGTATAGATAATACATTTTAATAGAAAGCGTCATCTTTGCTAAAATATATCAGTGGGGGTCGGTACAGAAACAGCAAATTTAAATGCATTTAAATTTTGAATGATGTTCCACTTTAATCTTGATTTTCTGATTTTACTTAGCTGTTATTAACCTTGTGCATGTAAATGCTTTAGAAAGTTGAGCTGTATGGAGATAATGCTCAGCGATGCTGATTTTACATTGTAATGTTAAAAGTTATTTTTGTCAAGGCTTTTTTCTCAGAAACCAATCATCTTACAAAATTACATAAATTCTAGTGAAATTGTGTATGTCTAACCTATTCATACAAAAACAGTTGTTATTGATATAAAGTAATAAAGTGACAAAAGTGACGTGGTCTGGACAATTAAATTTGTGATAACACGTCTGATGAATTTAACTTTAAGATATAAGGGGTATACAATAATAATATATTGTATAATAATATATTAACCAAACCTCAAATTACACTTAAAGCATGCTTAAAATATGCACATTGCTTGTTTTTATATATTTCATATAGTATATTAATGTATTGTTAAAGCATCATCAAGTGTTCACAGCATTATAAATGAATAACATATCTGCATTACTAAATGAAGATGTTCAAAATTTGAATATGTATGAATATTTGTTATATGTTGGGATATGAAGTGAAAGGATCATGTCTTTCTGAATTAATTAAGGACTCCCCAAGCTTTGTCTTATTCTTACTTGTTTCTTCAGATCTGTGTCAACATACTCTTTCAGTACTTCCTTTTAGTTTTTCAAAGAACATTCTTTTATAACTCATTAAAATGTTAATGTGTGAGAAGTCTATCGAACACAATGCAGTTTACTATTCGTTAGCAATCAAAAGTATATAAAGGCAATCCTGATGAATATGCAGTAGTATCAATGTGTTTTTAATACCAGCATCCTCATATATATGAGAATATAGATAGATGGATAAAGAGAGAGATGCACATACACAAATTGTAACATTGTTTCAATGTTTTGAGCTTTGAATAAATCTTTTTTATATAAGAAATATTTTCCCCCTCCAAGAAAAGTTATAGTAATTTATACTAACTTTTTTAATATTTAAAAAAATCAGCAGTAAATGTTCCTCAGAGTAAAAGAGAATCACATGGTGGTAAATGAATTCAAGGACAGATTTTTTTTTTTCTTTCTCACACTCAGCGGTGAGCTGAAAATGCACCTAATGGTTTCCATTATAGTTTCCAGTTCACTTCCTGAACAAAGATATTATGATCGACATACCTACTATTGCATGAGTTGTGATTGAGTGAGCCTTCGGGATTGTTCAAAGGCTATTTAGTCACCCTGATTGCTTCAGGAGTGTTTCTCAACTCAAACCTTAAAAATTGAAAACCAATCTGTACAGAACATTGTGTTTTGCACTTGAATGACAACAACTTTCTACAGGTGTCAAGGGCTCTTACTGGTTGCTTATTTTGAGGACACATTTTATTTCTAGTTTTGGTCTTTCTGTCCTTTTCTATTCCAAAACCTCTAAGACACAGACTATGTCTTTCCTGTATCATAGTCACCAAAATTTACTTTAACAGCGTTCAAACAATTACATTATTACATGAGGTTTAACACTGCATATCTCAGAATTGCAGTACAGAACTTTATCCAGATAAGTTGAAACTGTTTAATAGCACACTTTTTTATATTCTGTTTATTTTATTTTATAATAATATAGCAGCTTGTTTTGTTTATCAAAAACACTTGATATGTAACACATTTACACAAGAGAGAAACATTGGATGCAATTTGAAGTGAAAATAGTGTTTGGTTACTGAGTCAGTATCATAACCCGTTATTAAAAAAGAATTGAAAAAGACTGGGATATCTTAAAAAAAGCAATAATAAATCTATGGGAAATAGACATTCTTGATTGAATAAAATTCAAGACTTCAAGAGTCCTTGCAGTAAAGAATCACTGCTAGTCATGATCGTGTAGTTTCTAATAAAGGTATATAATAGAAGTGTTTTTTCTACTCTACTCTACTCTAGAACTGCAAAGGGGTGTATATATCCCATTCCTTGTTGAATTTGATGTTGAGCTTGTCCTTTTTATGAATTTTCCACTATCCCTGGGGCAATGTGTCAATTATTATTTGCTGCAGAAACCAAAAGCTCTTTTGGTGGCTTCATCAACCTTATGATGCCTGTAGCTAAAAGTCACATCCCAGCCAGTAGAACTGCATGGAGGTTTGTGTCTTTTCAATACTATAATACCAATATGTCCAATCAGAATCACAGTCAAGGTAGCTTGCATTGTGAATCACAGATTTCACAAAGTAGGTGATCTCAAAATGAACTGTAATGGATAATGTCATAAACACATGGTGGCATATTCTACAGTTGAGAATATGATACTATGAACAATGTTAATATTATATTTTTTCTTACACAAGTGCATAGGTGTGATATAGCAAAAGTAAACGATGGTCATGATTCATATTTAAGATAAGGAAAAGGAAAATGACAACAACGAAACATTAATGTCACAGCTCAAATAATAAGGTCCTCTCAACAGCAAGTCTGTAGAACAATCTGGCTAAAGCATAAATGAAGTAATCCCTACTTATGTGTCTGCGTTTGTTTGAAACAAGTTGGATGTGGCATTATTTGAACATACAAAACCAACACTGTATGGTGAGTCAGGCAGAGTCAAATCAACATTAATTAAATTAGAAGCAACAGGAGTCCAGAAAACTCAAATATTAATCACAACTGACGTGTCTACTACCAGTTTTAAAGCAAGCTCTAATCATATTTGTCAATGTGACCTTTGCAGCAAAATTCAGCTCTTAATATAGTTTATGAAGAGAACAAAATTGACATAATCTGTAATATGTTTTTTTGTATTAAGTTTTTGAACCCTGTTGTTGAAGATGATCTGCTCTTCTGTGATAATGTAATCACTGGTGGAAGAATCTTGATGAATGTATGTATATGTATTTTAAAAAGTATTATTATACATTTTACATCAATAGAAAATATGTTAAAACATGTATAATTGGAAACACAAAGGTATTCCTTGGTTTCCTTCCTTAAAAACGTATGCATCAAGAAAATAAATAAATAAAACCATAGATTGTATAGGTTTACGATTGATTCACATCCTGACAACATCATGTTGAGAAATTACACATTCCCCTGGCACTTTCATTCACTTTCAGCTTAATAAATATTGGACATTGTTGAGAGTAGCTGTTTTCAAATACAAAGGCACATTTATAACTCAGCAATAGTTTGTTTTTTATCTCAAATTGCATTAAGTAAATTAAACCCATATGCATTTCAATTACAATAATAAATTGAATAACCATAACTCCTCCAAATTGGTTCACACAACAATGCTATTGCTCACTTTTTTCCCCTTTAACATTGACCAAGAAATGAAAAAAAAGATTGAAAGTGTGCATAAAACTAAAATAAATTCAATTGTTTCTTTTCCATTCAGTCCCCTCAGGCAAAGTAAACAACATTTATGAAGAGGGATAAAAGAATGCAGCTTCACGTTACCTCAGTAACCTAGCAAAGAGCTTTGATCCTCTTTTTAATCAGATACAATTGTGAGTTTAGGGAATCGAGATTTTATTTGTTGGTTTCATTTAATAACCTTGGGTTGTTTCTTGTTATCCTCTGGGAGGGCATTTAAGTGGCTTAACACCTCACAAACAGAAGTTCAAGCAGTTTCTGGTGTTCAGAGAGGCGATTCCACAGTATTTTAATAAGTATGGAATGTATTTATTTTTAAAAACATATTGTTTCATTTAATGAATTCACAGTGCAGACTCATTCTTAATTCAATCCAAAGGCACTGCACAGAATCTCTGGAAATAATGTTAGGTTTGTTTTTTTTTACTTCTGAAATTCAAATAGTCCGACCCTAAATCCTTTATTTAAAAATAAATAAATGGTTAAAAGTGCATTTTGAGAGAGCAGAGGAAGCATATTACTGGCACTGTATATTTTTGATTCTTGTATGTGAACACATTTTTGGATCAGACCTTGAGGGAATGATGTAACTAGATCTTGTTTCCCAAGGGGTGGAGAAAACTTCAGCTCTGCCAACTGATGCTCAGCTGGTTCTGATGTAACGGATCAGTACAATTCTACATGCTACTATTACAAATGGATGCCCTCCTTTTGGTGACAAGTGCAGGTGAATTATAGAGTTTCTTCTTCCTACTTTTGAACTAGAGCCTAGATATTTTGTTCCACAAACTTGGGACTCACTTGAACTTGAAATTAAAACAACATGGCTAAACCACCCATTGTTTTTGTTCAAGGTGAGGCTCTTGCTTTAGAGAGACAAATAATGTACCTAGATCTTTCTAATAATAATAATAATAATAATAATAATAATAATAATAATAATAATAATAATAATAATATATTCGTTTTTTATGGTGTAAGAACAAATCGAAAGTGATATCTGAAGAGGTCAAACTAAGGTACATGGCTACAATTTTAAAGAAATTGCCGGACCGTAGATAGATTATGACTGGGATTAAATAAAAAAATGTCCTCTAATCACCAATTACAAATCTGTACTCAACAGTTCTTGTAGGGAATATATCTTATCATACATTATGTAGGCCTATAGTGGATGGATGACTATCCATAACAAGGCTCTGTTCATCCACATAAGTGAAGTCTGGCATCGCTTCTCAAGATAAGACACAAATGTATGTAGGGATTATCAGCCACCAGCTATGTACATTTTACTATACAATTATTTAGAGTAACTGTACTTTGACTACGTATGTGCTCAACCATAATGCCTTGTAAAAGTTATATATTTTTGGTGTGCAATTAATTAAACTAGTGTTAATATAACATGATCTTCACTTTACATAATTCAAAATAAAAAAGCTTGTCTGGATTAAATGTTCAGTTTTTATGGAATCAAAAACAGCAGAAATGTATTATCATTATTATTGGATGTGTAGGCGTAAAGTAATTGCAATGGTAAAGACACGTTGTTTGACGTCACAAAGATTTCGCAGCAAAAACAGTTGGTACATTTAACTGCTTAAACCCATCTCTTCTAATTATCAGTGAAAATTGACAAATCAAGTGGGATAAATGTAATAATGCAGTGTCACATTGTGATGTTTGTGCTCATGCATGGGTGAAAGAATCACAGTATTACTTAAAACTATCTGACCTCTCTTCGAAATGAGGGGCCGAGAACATCAACTCTATTTATTTCTAATCTATTTATTTATTTCCATGCTTACACAACCTTTTGTCAGATTAAGAGATGCCTGAAAACCCTCGAGCTATAGGAGATATAATGTATTGTACTTGTATGGAATTAGGCTCGGACTGTATCGCAATGATTCCAGAATAAGTGTGCATCCAAGGGGAGTCTTCAGTGCACTTTTAGAACACTCATCTCCTGATTGAAAGTGGGTAAAGACTTCCTGACAAAGATAACTTCATAAGCAGAGCTGGGAATAGTGTGCATAATATATTCAAATTACAAGAATACAGGAAGCATTTGAAATCAACGGCCTTTAGAACATACAATTCTGTGTCTCTATGGCCCTCAGAGAATTGGCACATTGTAATACATCAAAGAAATGTTAAATAAGCAAGTAAGCAGGGTTAATTTTCAGAAGATTCTCTCTTTTTCTATCCCACCATCCTCCATCACTATGCACACAAACATGTTGGCTCCATACACAAATAGCAGGATGCCCTAAACTTAAAGAAACGTAGACTTAGTAGTGGTAGTAGTAGAAGCTGTAGTAGTAATAATAATAATCATACTCATTTTCAGACGTTTTGTTACAATACTTATATATACTTTATATACTTTCATATATACTAAATTTTTACTTATAGTATTGTTACGTTTACATAATGCATATTTAACTGTACATGTTTTTCATAATGGAACTCATAAACCTTGGGTTAGCCGAGGCCTACGGGAACTAAATTAAAGCTGACTTATCACATTGTTTCTTAGCCATGTTAAAACTTTTAAACAATTTAAAAACAATATATTCTTCAGAACTGCTTATTGCAGCTTCAATACTTGTTATACATTTATCTAGGAGTTTTTTGTTAGTTTGGGGAAAAAAACAAAGGAAATTGGTTCAGTGATAAGGTGACCATGTACCACCCACAAAAAGTGTATCTAATTAAACAATCAGTGGATGGTGTGTATTAAGTCCTAAACATAACACTCCTTCAGTACATAAGACTTGTTGTGGACCATCAAAATCAAGAATACAGCACACGTGGAAACATGGAAAAATGTATTTAGAAGTGGATGTGTAATACTATATATAGTCATATCTATAGAGAAAACCATGAACTAATTTCAAACATATTCATATTCACTACTGAAATGTGTTGTTGTTTCACATTTATAGAGGACAGAAAGGAGATTTCCTCTCCAGTCTCGACAGAGCTGCCTTGCATGGATTTGAAAAAGGGAAACAAGATTCGTGGGGAGAGGAGGTTGGGCATTTTCTGTTTTTGAACCAACCCATTGATGATAGATAAATGGGCAGTTTGCCAACAGAGAAAATAAGGACCAAGATTACATTTAAAAAATCCATTGCTTTGACCAGGTTTTTTGATCTTAATTATCTGTAGAGGGACAAAACATTACCATTTTCATACTGCATAGTGAGTGGGTGAATACTATGAATAAATGTCTTCTGTTGCAAAAGGAAAATTACATTTCTCTGAACTATAGCATGTGTGGTTTCCTAAATTGTTATGACGAAGATTCTCATTTTGCTGTCATTAGTGAAACAACCTCTATTTACACAAGCGTTATTCACTTTCCGTTTTCAGAATTGATGCCAAACACTATGTGACTTATCCTGTACTACACAATGTCTGTTTAACTCACTGTTTACGCATGTATGGCCTGCTCTGATATTGCTAAAAGGAAGTTTGTGATTTAATCAGTTTAAAAATGCGAAATAGAAGCCAACAGGGGATTAGGAATGAAATTAATGACTCGCCAGTAGCCAGAATGTGTATTTATGTATTTTCAGGTGTCTAATTATACTCCACTTTAAGCTTTCATACATTAATGACTTGCTAGTTGCTGAATTTCATTAATGAGTATGGAAATGCAGACATAAGTTGTTTTTTTATTTCTTTGTTGGGCAAATGTTTGAGTTTGCAAAAAAAGTTAGAGATCTAGAAACTACTCTTGAAAACCACTGCTGAAAATGAAAATTAAAAAAACATTTGTTGTAAAGGCATTAGAGACTCATGTCACACAGAGATCACATCTCAACATGTTAGGTGATTTCAGCATCTGTGAGATTGCTGGATCTTCTCAGAGGGCTAATTATAATTTGATTTTGTTTGTTTGTTTTAAAATAAAATGCTCACCTCGTGATAACTGACTTTTTGACTTGTGATAACTAGATTTGTTTGCTGCATGTCATACACTTATTTCTACATATATATTTGATGTTGGCAATTTCTATTCAGCTCACAACACCGAGACTTTGAAAATGTTGAAACTTGTTTGAATTTGCATTTCAGAATAGAAACACAGTGTTCTTAAATAGTTAGTCTTACACAGGCTACCCTTTTCTTATCTTTCTTGCAAGTCTTTTAATGAGCAATTTACCACAAAGCTTCAAACCACGTGGTACAAAAATGCAACTCAGTTATGTTGTACGTAGAATATATTATTGAGAGAGCTTTTACTGTGCTTTCATGTCTGTAAAGCAATAAATCAGCATTTAGAATACATGTTTACACTGTATTGCTGAAAATAAAATAAATCAGTTTATTGTATTTAGTGTTCATATTGAAAAGGTACTGCTTGGGTCACCTTACATTCTCATTATTGGCAGAAGCACAGATCAAGTATTTCCTGCACTGCAATACTAAGCAATAGTTTGAAAAATAATAAAAACCCAGGAGACACTAGAGGAAGTCAGGTTTTTTGAAGTTACACTGCTTAATTAAATTCAGGGGTGTCGTGCTGATGAGGGTCAGTTTCACTGTTTAAGGCATCCCCGTCTGACGGCTTCTGTAACTACAGCAGTTCTCCCAAGGTGTGTCAAAAAGCACGCCTCCTTTACATTCTGTGTGGGTTGTGAACTTGATTTGGTTTATGAGAAATTATTTTATAAATGCTTTGTTCCCGAAGTATGAATTTATAGATTTTATTTTTAGTATTAGATGTTTTTAACTTCCCCCTCCCCCACCCCCCATATTAATTAAGAACCCTTGTGATTAGATTAGATCAAAACATTTCTAATTTCACTCGATGGCAGCTCTGTATTAGACAGTAGGAAGCAAATTCTGCAAAACAGTAAACCATCTGAAATTAAAATATGTAATTCGGAGATGGGTCAAAGTTTTGATGTGGTTTGCATCTTGAGATTCATCTCTCACAGCTGGTTGGTTTGTTTGTTTATTTTAGTTAATATGGTATATTTGCTTCTCTTTATTTTATGTCATGGTTGCTCATATTTACTTTTGATTAATGAAAAAAAAAGCTGCTTTCTGCATTTTAATGTCAAAATATCACATATGTCAAGTGTAGCTGAAGGCATAAACAGTTATTACTGAAATACCAGAAAAAATATAAACTGTGTCAACAGGATTTTGCAATTAATTGTGCTCTTCTTTATCTTCATACTTTTCAATGTCAATCAACGACCTTGTGTTGTAACAAATTAAGTCAAGGTCACCCATGAAGATGTAAGAATAAATGAAAGATAAAGGGTACGGTTGGGCTGTTTTCCTTCAGAGAATGCTGTCCTTTTGAGTGACTCATACTGATGTAAGGAAGCCTCTTACTGCAGTGCGAATGGATTTGAAAAAACTAAAATATTTTTCAGTTTGATTTTCCTTTGGAAAATTTTTGTAATCAGTTTCACTTTGCTGAACATTATTTTATGAGATTTATTTTCTTGTATGCCATCTCTGCTTCCCTAATACAAGTTTGATTCAGCCAAAATGTTTCAGTCCTGACATTTCATACACTAACATCCCCCCACAGAGTGTTCTGAAGGGACAGAATGAATTAAAACAAACAGGCAAATGAGAATTCTTTCATTTGTTTTAATAGTTATTAGTAGTGTCACTTCTGGACAGCATTTAAAAGAAACACGAGACATAATTGAATTTCAGTTCATTAAATGTTTCATAATGGTGACTCATTCTTCTGGAGGAGAATGGTTGACACAA
This sequence comes from Amia ocellicauda, assembly GCF_036373705.1. Lineage (NCBI taxonomy): Eukaryota > Metazoa > Chordata > Actinopteri > Amiiformes > Amiidae > Amia > Amia ocellicauda. Next base: position 11,801,705 of record NC_089859.1, read on the forward strand.
TTTCTATGCATATGAGAAGACCTTGCATTAATTGGCATCTATTTTGATTCTTTTTTCATGAAAAGGTCACTGAACTGTAACATATTGTTTTACATATATTTCTTTCAAGTCTGACATTGGGTTATACTGATAAGCAGCTTTTGGATTTTTGAATTCATTTAGTGTCTTAGAATTTTGTTTTAGTTCAAGACGCTTGGTATTCTATGTTCACATATCTTTGGATTCAATTGTCTTCCCTTAGACTAATTTGGGGGAAAAGGCATCAGAACTTTCCGGAATCTATTTTTTAATGCATCGATTGTTTTCCTAGACAAATTACACTGAACAACATTCATCCTAACAGCAGGCTGCAGAAAGTAAGTAAGTGTGTGCCTTGAGTTGTAATCACCTAGGGTAGCATACGGTGTCTTTGGTCTTGAAAAGATGTCAGAGCAGATGGCCTTACATCTCATTAAAAAATGCCAGCACCCTTGGCACCAACTGCGCAAATGCCATTGTTGCCTTCCATAAGGCTATGTAAGGGGTCAAATACTATAACCTTGCAGAAAGGATCTCTTAAATTGGACTTGCAACATCGTGAAGTCCACTGGGTGAACAACAGGAGTATTTTCTTCACTAGGCAAGTAGGAAATCCAAACGCTACCAAGATCATTACATTCCTTGCTGCAATAGACTTCTTTTACTATGCTACAGAAATCTGCTTGCCAGATATAGTTAAACTACAGCGCATGTTTTATACTTGGTACTTTCATCTATTTTTGTGTTTGTTTTGTTGTTTTGGTTCTATGTCGTGACTGTCTGAAATGATGGATTTAATAAGTCTGATGCAAGCATTCTAAAACATTCTTTAAACAGCAGTGAAGACTGATGTGATGTGTGATGTGCCGCTATCACAGGCAATATGTGTCTCTGCGGGTGAGGCATAATGGGATTTTCACTCTCCAGCCATTCATTCACTTGAGTTGGATGTTTTATTTTTTTGTGTGCAAACGGCAGGTGGTTAAGATGCTCACTTCATGAGAGCAGGGTGAGTAGTCTGTGTCCACTCACACTCCATCGCACCCTGGAACATCTATAGAGACATTTTATATTATATATTTTTTTTTAAATGAAGGGTTTCTGGGTACATTCAAAAAATAGCAAAAAGGAATAATTGTCCAAGAAGGCTGCATCTAAACATTAAGATTGCATACTTTTAATTTACTTACCTAATATAAAAATTATTTTGCAAGATTTCTTACAAAACAGCATCCCAGCCTTTACTTTCTAAATGCATGGTGACAAGGAATACTATTCTACAGCATGGGTACCCTCAAGCTAGTACAATTATACTACATGTATATATAACAGATGAGGTGACAGTAACTACATTGCCTGTTCTTTTTTCTTTTTTTTAATGCTTATATTTTGAAGTTGATAAAAAAAAACAATCAATTTTGAACTATAGTCTGTCAGTAGTGTGCAAATGAAGGCAGTAATTCAATATTTGTTCACACACTCATTTAATTTATATTGTAATTAGGGTCACTTGGTAAGTTAAAATCTTATGTAAATGTACAGAAAACAGTGTTCCACATAGGTTTAAGGAATGTCATTTAGCTATACCAGTTCTGAGAAATACAGTTCCATATTACTTTTCTTTCATCATATTCATTAGCATAACCTAAATAGGGTTTCCTTTGCTCATTAAAACAGATCTGTATTTCATGTGTCTCACTTGATTTTAGTGAGTGCTATGATACTATGGAGGTTGATGGCAGAATTTGAGAATAGGCGTTAGGAATGCTCCATGTGGATTTCATGTTTGTGAGACTTTATCAGTCCATAGAGCTCCACATTTGAGCATTTCTCAGGCACATTTGGTCTCCTTTATCATTTTTAGTGTCTACTAAGAATACATTTAACCAGTATAAATTATGATATATTATATTCATATTATTTGTATTTTTGTGGTATGACATCACTGAAAGCAACTTCCTGTGGCACCATGGGGGGATGACCATGGTGCTGGGCTTTGATGAATAAGTGGGTAACTGACACACATATGGTGCAAAGGGACGGTGGATTTATTATACGCAGTGTGGGGTGACTGAAAATAAATGAAAACCAAAGAAAACCCTAGCTCCTTCTTCAGCCTAACTGAACTTTTGACTGGTCCCACTCTACACATAAACACTAACAAACAGCAGACAAAGACACAGCAAACAGTCCAAGTCCAAAATACTCTCTCCTCTGATTTCATACACTGAGAACACCCCCGTTATATATTAAGGGGAGCCATCTCCACAAAGAAGGACAAGATTTGTATTGTCATCAAGTGGATAATTCTCTGCTTGAATTCTCCTTAACATTTGGAAGCCTTGTTAAGGAAGCTTGCCCACATAAATATGAGATGGGCTGATATATAATTGAAGAATCACATGGAGCATATGATGGAGTGTTTGAATAAGGTCATAATGACAAGATTAAGTGACTTATATAGAGCCACCTTTCTACTACCATATGTAGATTGAGGAAGTTACTGTAACTAAATGAGATTCCCCATATTATACTGTGTAAAAGGTGTTCAATGGTGAGGCTATTTTTATTTTTCGATGCCTGAGTATGTCAGGGGCTCTTTGAAGTCACAGATGATTTGCACAGTTGCATAGCTATTAAGCATAGACAAATGTTCTTGTTTTGAAGTTACACTGTTCCTTCAACGGAGCTGTTTAGTTTACCATGTCATGTTTCCCAAATCAAACATTATAATGTTGTGTCCCCCAGCTCTTTCCCTGAGGTTTTGCAGTCCCATTGCAGCTGGCACTCTAAGTGTTGTGAGTCAGAAAGCCTCTGTACAAGAACGGTTCCTGCATCAGTCCACACCTGCGTCACAGGATACAAACTCTTTAATGCATTAATGGCATATGCCAGGATTTCATCTGATCAATCACAAATGCATCAGGCAATCCTCAAGTACTCTGGTGATGCAAAAATGTGAGCATTGTAGTGAAAATGTTATTAGAAAACATTGTATTAAAAATAGATGTGTTCAAACTCTATACACAAGTAGAGTATTGCAATATTTTACAATAACACATTAACTCATATTTATGAATATGTCTCCTGAAATCTATAATAAATGTGTATATAATTTAATGTTTAATGTTTAAAATCTTACTTCTCCCAGTCTCAGTGATTTTATAGTAACAGAAAATGCTATAATAGCATCTTGATGATGATGTGGATTATTATTAGTAGTTGAAGTAGTCAAAGCCAATTTCTTGATAGTCAGAAACTAAAATCTAAAAGAGAAAATAACATTTCTGAAATATGAAGACATACAATAGTGATATTTCTTATACAATCTATTTAATATTTCATATCCATAAGTAACAGAATATGTAGTCATATTCTCTGTAAAAGCCATCCAAGTTTGTTTTTGTTTTTGTTTTTGTTTATATATATACACTCACCTAAAGGATTATTAGGAACACCATACTAATACTGTGTTTGACCCCCTTTCGCCTTCAGAACTGCCTTAATTCTACGTGGCATTGATTCAACAAGGTGCTGAAAGCATTCTTTAGAAATGTTGGCCCATATTGATAGGATAGCATCTTGCAGTTGATGGAGATTTGTGGGATGCACATCCAGGGCACGAAGCTCCCGTTCCACCACATCCCAAAGATGCTCTATTGGGTTGAGATCTGGTGACTGTGGGGGCCAGTTTAGTACAGTGAACTCATTGTCATGTTCAAGAAACCAATTTGAAATGATTCGACCTTTGTGACATGGTGCATTTTCCTGCTGGAAGTAGCCATCAGAGGATGGGTACATGGTGGTCATAAAGGGATGGACATGGTCAGAAACAATGCTCAGGTAGGCCGTGGCATTTAAACGATGCCCAATTGGCACTAAGGGGCCTAAAGTGTGCCAAGAAAACATCCCCCACACCATTACACCACCACCACCAGCCTGCACAGTGGTAACAAGGCATGATGGATCCATGTTCTCATTCTGTTTACGCCAAATTCTGACTCTACCATCTGAATGTCTCTACAGAAATCGAGACTCATCAGACCAGGCAACATTTTTCCAGTCTTCAACTGTCCAATTTTGGTGAGCTTGTGCAAATTGTAGCCTCTTTTTCCTATTTGTAGTGGAGGTGAGTGGTACCCGGTGGGGTCTTCTGCTGTTGTAGCCCATCCGCCTCAAGGTTGTACGTGTTGTGGCTTCACAAATGCTTTGCTGCATACCTCGGTTGTAACGAGTGGTTATTTCAGTCAAAGTTGCTCTTCTATCAGCTTGAATCAGTTGGCCCATTCTCCTCTGACCTCTAGCATCAACAAGGCATTTTCACCCACAGGACTGCCGCATACTGGATGTTTTTCCCTTTTCACACCATTCTTTGTAAACCCTAGAAATGGTTGTGCGTGAAAATCCCAGTAACTGAGCAGATTGTGAAACACTCAGACCGGCCCATCTGGCACCAACAACCATGCCACGCTCAAAATTGCTTAAATCACCTTTCTTTCCCATTCAGACATTCAGTTTGGAGTTCAGGAGATTGTCTTGACCAGGACCACACCCCTAAATGCATTGAAGCAACTGCCATGTGATTGGTTGGTTAGATAATTGCATTAATGAGAAATTGAACAGGTGTTCCTAATAATCCTTTAGGTGAGTGTATATATATATATATAGATATATATATAGATATATGCATTAGGTATTCATGGAACCCTACATTCCCATGCATTAAAATCTCTAAATTATATACAATAGGGATGGGATTTTGTCCTTCATAAGAGACTATGTATTTGAAATACCAGAGCATTCTTTCACACAGGCCTGTTGATTGAACTTCACTGCTTTAGCTAATCCCAAGCAAACATCAACTAAATACTGGCCTTGTATATTTTACATGCTTTTAAACATTGAAAATAAATAAATAAAAAGGCAAACGGTCACCTTGGTTGTCGTTCTAACAAAGAGTCTTTTCTCACTAGAGAATTCTTCAGTTTTTCCATTTCTGAATAAAAGATCCATTTGATGAAGTGATCGATGGATTGATTGTATGTATCTGAAGGTTCTGAAAGCAGAATTCAGGTGTGTGTTGTCTACACAGTTTGGTCTTTTGTTTTGTTCTCAAATTTTACCTGGTGACTGATTGCAACAACACACAGTGAGGGACTCAGGAATCAGATACTTTGTTTATTTAACATCTGTGCTTTGCAACTTATGTCCTAGAGCATCTTGATGATGATGTGGATTATTATTAGTAGTTGAAGTAGTCAAACAGCACGTTTTACTAATTCGACAAATGCAGAACTTTTTAAGAACCCTAATGTTACAGCTGTATCTCATCCATGAGGGGATATCTCGTAATTACCCAGGAGTGTGTATGTGTTGATTGCTTACTTATTCTTTAGATCAGTTTCATTGGAGTGGCTTGATTGTAGGTGATAAGTGACAGAATTTATCCCCAAAATAACAGATTGTTAAAACAATATAGGGCCTTCTTAGAGCAAAAAGTTTACATCAACTATGTGACCCTAAAACTCAAAACATGTATTACTCCTTATTGCCAGCCCATTTTAATGACTCATTTATCGGCTCATTGTCTATAATGTCATCTACAACTCCTTTGATATCTCTCCCAACCTAAAAAGCATCTCACACAAAGAAGCTGCCATTTGTCACAATTACACATACAAAATGTATATATAAAAATATATGTGTAAGTTTCTACTTTAAGTTGAATATTACTAATACTTTGCAATAATATAAACAGTACAATGTCAATGCTTAATTGTATGATTATTTAAAAGCAATATCAATACAACTATTAAAAGTTGTGGTTAGATGGTTATATTTAAAAACATAGTAACAAGCCCTAAAACAGGGACCAGTCAGGGGAGAAAAATGTTTCCATAAAGTATGTATATATTCTTACTGGAAGTAGCCTAATGCTAATCTTTATATGAAATATTTACGATGCCCTAAAAAGGTTACCATATTTTCATTTTGTTTTGTTTATTTTTTTGCCTATGGGGATTGAGGAATGGGACCTTTGGGGCAATTTCACCAATTGAACCTTCAAAATAAAAATTGTATTTAAATAAATACACAATTCCTCAGATTTTTTTTTTCTTTATTTTCTTCATGAAGTGACATCAAAACAGAAACCAAATATCTGGAATTACAATTCCTGCTGCTCCTCAAGAAAGAAAGAAACAGCAGGAGCTCAAGCTGAGAATGAAAAGAAAAGTTTTTTCTTCTATTTTTGCCATGTATATTGTCATTTACTTATTTGTATTTATTTATTAGAAAAATAAATAAATATGACCTAGAAGTTTAAAGTTATTCATAGTGGAGCTGTTTACTTAATTCTAACTCTCATTCTCTCTGTTTATTACAAGTACTTTTCTCAACATGGTACCTTTTTATTCACTTGGAGTTTTACTGAATAAATGACACTGGCATCTCATAGGACTTGTCTAGATAAATGCTGTTAAATAAAATAAGAAATAAAAAAACAACTAACATTTATTTAATAAATACAAAATATAACTTTATATAGTTATTGTTTCCAAACATATGGATGCAAATATGATACATGGAAATTAATAAGTTAATATATATATTAATAAGATATTAGCTCAACAAGTGTAAATTCACATTAATATAACAACTAAGTAGTAACACAACAACTAAATCAAGTTTTTTATCGTGTGGTATTCAAGACAAACCAGAACATATTTCTAAATATCAATAAACTATCAGTTGTGCTGTAAAAAACTAAATGAAGGACGTGAATGCTATTGATTTCCAGTAGTCTTGTGAAATCTCTAATTCGACACTTTGCTTAAATATACATTTATTATCACTTATATATATATATATATATATATATATATATATATATATATATATATATATATATATAAAATATAATAATTTATTATAGTCACTTTTTATATTCAATAATACAGAATCACACTCATAAATATGTTTTTAGCTCACAGTGATTTATTAATGTTAAGAGGCACTTTCTGTGCTCAGTTAGTGGCAATAAACTGGTATGCTTTTGAAGTGTTTGATTGTCTCCATATTCACTGCAAGTAACATTGATGGTCCATATAATGTTTGTCCCTACAATGTTTAAATGTTTTTAGAGTTTTAATGAATACTAAATGTAGACCCCTTTATAAAATAGATATCAGGGTGTGAAGGAAAATGCATTTTGTAATTAAGTGATAGGTCATTTCAAATCAGAAAGCAGTATGAACTTTAGTAAGTGAAATCTGACTCTATTTAATCATTTAATTAAATTAAATAAATCTGCATGTTTGGCTATAAGAAGTGAGGAATGGTGTGCATAGTTTCTTCCCATCTACAATGTTTTTGAAAATGATTTACAATAGGGACAACAGATAAAATAAATTAGTTATTGGTGCATTCTTCCAGCAGGGGCTCAAAGCTAAGATATGGTCATGGTGGCACAATAATTTCATCCTTGGCTTAACTTTCACAAATTAGAAACTGCAAAAAATATTTGTATATGTAGGCTATAGTGCAATCATTTAATGGCTCACTGGGAAAATAAATGATCCCACCTCAGAGAAAACAATGCCTATTTTCAAATGAATGTATTTATTTTCTTTAGTTTTTACTGCTTTTTAAAGGACTAGTAAGGTTTTAATAAATTGCTTTTGTGTTTTTCTACAGTGCACTGCTTGATTCAGTACACACAGCTTCTCTTATTAAATTCTTGAATTTTCTTTGAACTATATTCTGAAATACAAGTTTGAATACTTCGATAGTATGGAGAGAAATCATAGGACATTTTTCAAAAGTACAGTAGGAATTATGTCTTATATTGGTTGCTTGTATTCATGTAAATTATGATTGTATTGCATGTGATATTCTATGTTTAAAAACTAAACATGAAACAATGTAATTCTTTGACAAGTTTATATTTTGTACTGAGGGTTTGAAAACTGCAAGCAGCAATAATACCCTACAATTGACCCTGGCTTCAATAAGAACAGGTCTAGAGTTAACATACAGTACAATCCAATACTACAGTGTGCAAGAACAATCCAAATTGTGTGACTAAAATCAATTCACCTTTAAAGAGTTATTGATGAGTTCCATTGGGATTTTTAAGTAGTGCTCGGAGGTTTAGGAAATGTGATTCTAGGACTTGACACACAAAGAAATTCAACCAAGTATCTGACCTTCAAGGTAGACACTATGAATAAACACTTGCAACAATGACTTGGATTATAACTTCTACGTTCAGAAATCACTCAACCTCTCTATTCCTTGGCTTTTCTTTTTCCATTTACTGCTATTAGCTGTAGAAATTAAGACTCGAAAGAACAAGAACATTCTACCTCTATAATGCCAAAATGAGTGTGTTCCCTTAACACACACACTATTAATTAGTGGAAGACTCTTGAGATCAAATTTTCAATTCACTGCAGAGTTTGCTTAGAAGCTGTAATAATTGTGACCCACAGTAGAATCACAGTTTTTTAGTTCTTAAATTTAATTATTTCTTAATTGGATAAGAAATCATTTTAAACATCTCATTGGTTTACATTTAAATTGATTGCCCTTTTATTTGAAGTTCTGTAAGCCTTTATTTCAATAAGAAGGCTCAATTATTTAGTTGAGTTTTGTTTTTTCAGTCAATTACACCTTACAAATATATGTTAACAACCTCCTCAGCATGCCACAAGGTAATGGGTCTTATTTCCAAATTCATGTGAAAAAATAACAACAAATGCACCTTTACTCATTAGTGTTCATTTATGTTAAATAGAAATCACATTCCCTGCAATATTCCATGTGAATGTTTGGGTCTGTTTTGCTGAAATAAGTGATGCTAATGAATTTGAAATGCAAAATACAGAATGTTTTTCATTACAATGTTATTCAATGTCAATCTATGAAAGGTTTATTAATTTCGCACATAAACAAACTCCATGTGGGCTGCACAGCAAGTGCCTATTACTTGAGTTGTCCCTCTTAATAAATTGCTTAGTTTTGCTTTATTTAATTGCGATCATATGAAACAGGTGAAGTGTTTCTGTATGAGCAGTTTTGGGTTCTGTGATGAACCTACCTACCTGTTTTCATCCCTTGTGGATCAAAAAGACAGTATCAATGCTCCATTCTCTTCAATAAGTAAAATGCCAGATGTAATAACATTTTCAAGGATTTCAAGTATGATAGTTGTACCAGTGAGTTTGAGCTGATTAACAATACATTATTTGTAGATTCCAATAGAGACATTCATAGAGTACCAAAATATAGATATATCTATTTTACTGGAAACGCTGATGTTATTGAGATAGATGAGAGTGGATGAAGTAAGAAAATGTATCACTACATTTAAACTTCACAGGTGCAACAAAGCAGAACATTGTTGTAGGTGAAGAAAACCTGTTGTAATGCCGGAGTTTTACTACTTGGAGAGATATCTGTTCATTTAATATACATACACATTTTCTCAGAATGGTTTTAATCCAGTTATAGACATTCTGTTCACTGGATTAAGGTAAAACTTTCAATAATAATTAAGAAAATGCAGCATCTGATGATACCAGAAAGATTTATTGTTCCTTTAAAATGCTTAAGAAAGCATTACTTCTTGGATGCTAAGAAAGATGTCTTGTAGGGTGTTAAAGCACTACAAGTAATTCTGCTTTGCTGTAATGTGCATTCCATTATGGCATTGCAAACCAGAAAGCAATTTAGGCAATATTGCAAGTATAATAGTGTTTTGTGAATATATAATTCAAAGTTAAAAAGCATACTTGTGAAGAGATGCTAAGTGCTCACTTGCAGCGTGTGCAGTAAAGTGATTTTTTGGCTTGTTTAAAAGAAATAAAAGAGGGAATTCTGTACACCACTGAAGCACCTTATAGGGTATCACATTTTCTTATAATTAATTCTAAAGCCTGTGGAGCAGATTTTCACATCAACATTAACTTCTTCAAACATCTTGTGCAAGGATATGCTTGAAAAGCTCTCAAAGGTCTGTTTATGGGACCAAAATAGAAATTATCAAGGCATTCCATGACCTAAATAGGCAATTAGTGAATGAAAAGGTGTCATAAGCTACACCAGATCATGTCGATTTCTCTTGACTGAAGACAATTAAGTGTTGAAAAGGGAAAGAAAACAGCAATAGGAATAGGAAATGGGGGGATTTCTTTTCTCATTTTTTTAATACACAAGGAACCTTCTCTAATGGTAACAAAAGCCCTGGGGAAATGGAGTTTTCAAGCTAATATATGTGAGAACTGTCCAGTAGTCATCATCTCTTTGCCCTGATAGTTTTGTAATGAATTGAAGTTGTTCGGAGCTCTCTCAAGGAATACTGAACACAGACGCAGAATGAATGCAGTTTAAAAGAGAGATTGAACAGGTAAATGAGCACAGCTCTGACAATATTCCTATTATAGATGCTGCTTATGTTATTACTCAGTTTCTTAGCAGATACCCTTATCCAGGGTGACTTACAATATATCACATTATTTTTACACTTTAACCATTTATACAGCTGGGCATTTACTAGAACAGCTTAGGTAAAGTTCCTTGCTCAATGGTACAACAGCATTGCCCCTCTCCTGGGATTGAACCCAGGACCCTGCACTCCAGAGCCTTAACCACTACTCCACACCACTGCCCAATGTGTTCATATGATCAACCATTTTGAATGATTAGATGTATCTGTTCATGTATGGTTACTGCAACTCCCTCCTGGCCAGTCTGCCTGCATCCACTACCCACCCACTCCAGCTCATCCAGAACTCTGCGGCTAGTCTGGTATTCTCTCTGCCACGATTCGCACACGCTACTCCACTGCTTCGCTCCCTCCACTGGCTCCCGATAGTGGCACGCATTCAGTTTGACCCTCACCTACCGCTGTCTTGACCACACTGCACCAAGCTACCTTCAGTCACTTGTCTCTCCATACATCCCCTCCAGACCACTGCGCTCCTCCAATGCCAGAAGGCTAACTCTGCCTCCTCTCCACTCTCCTTCCTCCAGAGCCGCTCCTTCTCATCCCTGGCCCCTAAGTGGTGGAACGACCTGCCCACCGAAGTCAAAACAGCAGAGTCCTTGACCTCATTCCGGCGCTTACTCAAGACGCATCTCTTCCGACAGCACTTGTAATATTAGTCCTCTATCCCTGCTAGATAGCACTTCAGCTTATTATGCTCCTCGCGTTCTTGATTGTTTTCCTCCTTGCTCCCTTTCCCGTAGCCCTAGTCTGTAACCCGACATCTTGACAGCACTAGCTTTCACCATCCAGGATGTAGGAAGTCTCTTACTGTACTTGTGTAAATTGTAAATTGGAATTTGTAAAATGTATTATTTTGAATTGCTATGTTTTAGCTAAATTGAATTTGTAATGATTGATGCCTTGTACTTCTCTGTATTTTTGCACTTTGTTTGCACTTATGTTGTATGTCGCCCTGGATAAGGGCGTCTGCCAAGAAATAAAAATAATAATAATAATAATAATAATAATAATGTATGTATGTATTTATTCATTTCAATCTTGCCTTATATAAATAGATATGGGTATTTTGTTGTTCCTGGGGTTCATAAGTATTTTTAACATACACATTTTCCATTAGAATCCTGATAAAACATTTCTATTTCCCGAGAAGTCGATATTATTTGTGTGCATCCAGGTTTACAAGCTTTACAGATATTTCAGAAATACAAGAAAAAGCAACAGAAAAAAATCGAATAAATAAATGTTGTGCTTGTACCATGAACCGTTTAAACTCCTCACAACTGTGCATGGTCATGCCTGCTATGTAACAGTTTCATAGGAAAACATCTCCTTGGATTGTTTTCCTCTTGTGATGATGATAATGAATAAATAAATAAATAAATAAATATCAGTAATTAGCGTTAATGTCAAGCAGAAATAATGTAGTGTGCTTAGTTTATCCATAAAAAAGAGACACCATGACTCATGATGCTTTCGGTAACAATAGCTGAGAAGGAAGGATAGATGATGAACATTAATTATGCTTGCTTGCAACATTAACTGAAAACAGTAATGAGGACAAAGAGAAGGTAACTTAGCTGATTACTAACTATGGTAGAGTGATTACACAAAGATCAGGAAATCAGAGACCAGAGAGCATGCTCAAACCTACATGTTGCTCAGGGATTTTGCTAAAGTAGAGAAAGAATGAACATGAGAGAAAATAGAAGGACACATAGGACAAGTGGCAGTAAACTCCAAACAATGTCCTTCTCGTCACACTGAATGTTGTATAGCTTCTGATACCTGACTTCTTCAATGCTGAGATGTTATTTCAAATGTATTTAAAGTACTTTACAGGGATCATTTTGTTGACAATAAAAAATAAAGAATTAAATCTCTGAATCTGTGCTATACAACTGTATAAAATTTCAGTCACACACATACACACAACATATCAAAACAACACATTCTGTAAATATTATTAATAATAGAGTACAGTATAGCTACAGTATCACTGAAATGTTAGTGCATCATAGATTAAATAAAGTGCACCTGGTTCTAACCTTTAAATTGTAAAGACCCTGGCCCTTGACATTACAATTACAGATACATCACCATTTTTTGTAAAAGGAACGAAGAAAGACCACCTGTAGCTGGTTTCAATAACTTTCAGTTAAATTAGTGATTGGATATAAATGATTACAGACTGCCTTAGATTTCTGCTGATTTGCAGTCATTCGTTTGCCAGTGGATGCAAAGTTGCTGTGGAATCACATGCTCAGTCTTCATTTTGCATGCGCAACACATTTTTACATTGCTTCCAAATTAAAACACTGCCTAATCACTGTCCTCGATGGCTAAAGTTGTGTAGACAATAAAATAACTTTCTTTGGATTAGGAGTGTCAAGCAAAAGATCTAAACGACTGCCAAAATAGGTAGGCATTTTTAATTCGTTCTACAGAGAGCACAAAGTAAACCCCATAGCATTCTTAATGATTTAGTGTCTGATGTATTCGATGTTTTTGTTTGTTGTCGTAAGTCTTTCCCTATAGGATACTGTTCTCTCATAGTTTAGGATGCTGTGGCTGTTTGAGTATATTCATCACTGACTATAAGTAGATGCAACAGCAATGTTCACTGGTGTTTCCTTCTGTATGAGACTTGACTTTTTATAAGCAGCCTTGTTTTCATGCACTGATGCTCCTCACAAAACTGAGTATGGCACAATCTACGTGACTGAAAATTAACAACATAAATAAAACATCGAAAGACATTTTCCAAACTGTCAGTCAGAGTAACACGGCTATTTTGGTAGCTTAGTGAAATTAAACTAAGTGATGAAGAGTCTGTGCATGCACATTTGTTTATCAGCTCCAAATCCTTTTCTTTTCCTGCTATTTGTAAACTTTTCTACCCCTCACCCTTTCCCATCACATCTGCTCCCACTCATGCTGTCACAAAAATCAACATTGTATCCAAATGTGTTTGGATTTTAAAATCAAGTTGGATTGTTTTCCATTCAGTCTAAATCCTTTCCCAGCACTTTCATGCTGGGTGCTCCTTGTTGTCATCTGTTGTCAACCTCAGTCCATTACATTTCCTTGGGGTCAGAGTTCAGAGTATCTCTGTAAATAAGTTTCAATACGTGTTGTCCTTCATAATATAAGCAATTTAGATTAAGGTAAAGTGGGTTAGAGATCTGAGTTCAATAATGTTGAGCAAGGAATATGGTTTTAAAATGAGACCGTAATGCCCAAGATCCTTTGCCATGTTTATTCAGTCACTGTAAATAAGTATCTGTATTATATAGCATCTGGAAAAGCAAACTGAGACAGAATACTCTTTTTATTTGTAACGGTTTCATTTGTTTATGCACAGAGAACTACTGCTTAAGCCACAAATTAGAAGAGCAGCTTTAGATCCGGGCTACAGATTGTTCCCGTTCCCAGTATTAGCTCTGCTCTGTAGTCATGATTCTCAACCCTCTCTCAGAAAACTACCCAGCACCTGTATTATTGCCATCAAGTTAGTAACTCTATTCTGGCATCTGAACCAGTTTGGTATGTTTTCTTTTCACCCGATCTGGAATAGTTCTTGATATCCTATTGTCTTTGGTTTTGTAAATCATGTTCAGTCATGGAGCCCAGTAGTCTTTGACTTTCATCGACCTTTCCTGTTGTCATCCACTGAGAAGGTGTCCTTGAGAGTTATCAGAAGGAACACAGCTCTTTTCTTTGTTTTGATTTTTCTTTAACCAGCCGCAAATGAATGACTTAAGCCTGGCAGAAAATCCCTGAGGTTCACCTTGTGCAGAATTATCCTGTGAGGAGCAAGGAGCCAGATTCAAAGGGTTTTTACTCTGTCGTGGGAGAAGAAACACAAGGACCCTTGCTTAAAGTGTGCTTGAAAAGCATGCAATCAACAGCATTGTCATGCACCACAAATAAATGCAGTCCTTATGCTTGAATATTTTACTTTCTAATAAGGAATCAATGACTTGCTAGTGTAGTTCATTTATTGTATGGTAAAGTAACAGTTTATCATACAGAATGCGAAAGCAGAATATAGGGGTCATATGTAGCCAGGTACTGTGCCAGAGATATCATTTTCATCAGGGTTTCCAGCAACTATATTCAGTATATATTGGCATACTGTATGTGCATTATTAATAATATTATTGGGAAAACTAGTTCCATTCTCTTAACATTGCCAGGAATAACTACTTTGTGTAATGTAAATCATGACTGGATTTTTTCCCTAATCCTTTTAACATGTATTTTAATGTGAGGGAGACAAACAAAGCAAAATAGTCAAGATTAATCATCATTAATACCCGGTAAGAAGAAATAGATTTTCTGATGGAAGGAATTTTTTTCTTTTCTCTTTGTATCCCACAGCAGAGCGCATTCAATGAAAGCCCATTAGTCAGAAAAATATATTTGAATGAAAGACAAAAGTGGCATAAGCTTAGTGGTATAACCAAAAATCTTGACTTGGTTTGATTTTTGTAGTGCTTTTGCTAGAATTCTTTACTGCCTTAATCTTGACATGTATTAATCAAGAGTAAAATAGAAGACTTCTGTCTTAAAAGATGCTTTTGTCTTTCTTTCTTGTTTTTACATCATTAAAACTATTGAAGTGTTTCAGGCCTCTAATAAGCCCGATGATCTGTTATTTATAGATCATTAGGATATCTGGAGATTTTGCCTTATAATAGGCTATTGCAGTGCTTACAAGAGCTGAGAACTCATACAGTGCTTTAGTTCCACAATTTAAGGTAATGTAATGAGAAACCTCTGTTTGGAAAAATAAATAATACACGTAATTCTTACCACCAAATACAATGGAAAAGATACTAGGATTATAGGTATCGATCGGTGCTGGAAACATCCAACATTTCAAAACAACAGCAGTTGCCTCAGAAGTGTACACTTCAGTGTTTCAGAGATAAAAGCTTGATAGTGTACCTAGGTCACGGACATCTTTTATTATTGCCTGGGTATGCATGCTGAGTATTGCTTCCCAATTACAACCCATTATGAAAAGAATAAACTCCATCACATTCCAAATAAATCTTATCTGTAAATCGTCAAGAAATTAAAAAATAAGTTGTGTTCTCAGTCATTATACAGCTAAATGCATTTCATTTTGGGCCTGATTTAATCAACTAACATGATTTGCGCCGCCAAATGACCTTCTTGCAGATCTCGCAATAACTTATTTTATATGGAACCAGTTGTATATGTAATTTCAGGTACAGGTAAGTACATTTTAATAATGCACAATTACACATTAATAACTACAGATGTTACTGAGTACCTACTATGTAAATACACTGTAAGTAGGGAGATGTATTGTAAAGTGTTACCACAAACACTGTGATTGTCTCGCAGTGCTTCTCGCGTTGCCTGCCCATTTCGCAAAACACACCAGCAAAACATGTCTCCTCACCTTTCGCAGGTCCTGATATTTTAGATTTAATTCAGCGAGAAGCTGCGACTCTTCCGCCACTTTTGACGTTCACAAATTTTTGATATAATTCAAGTGTTTCTCTCTTTTTTCAGTGTTTCTTCATTTTCTTTTTGGGTTTACAGAAAGAAATTGAGGAAAAAGATATCCATAGGGAATAAAGCCAAACTTCTTCTAACTGAAGAAATGTAATATTTTTTTTCAATCATTTCTTGTCCCCTTCCTCTATTTATTTATTTGTGTGTGTGTGAATTTATTGCTTTTGAAACATCTTGGATTGGCAGAGTTAAAGACTTGAGGAGCTGACATTATTACAAAGGTTGGTGCTGAGGCTCAGTGCAATAATGCAAGTCAAGGCCGAGTGCACCAAACTCTGTCTACATATACCAGCCAGGGACCACAATTCTTTGTATTTAGATTGCCCTAGATTGACAGCACTGGGGTGGAAAGCTTGGTGATTTATCAACAGTAGAACAGTACACTTTGGCCACAGACTCTCATACACAAACACAAGTTTAATGCACCTCAGAATTTCTTTAAATAGACTGCACAGGAACAGGCACAGGAACTGGAGTTAATCTCCAGGACACTGCTGGGAGCAACCCGAAGAAGAATCTCACATGAGCAATTTAAATAACTATCAGGTTTAGATTCATTCTGTTGTTTTCTCACTATATACACAGGTGAATAGAAATTAAAATCAACCTGAGTCTATCCTCTGCAAACCCTAATTGTAGTGTTATTTAAAGTTCAGATAGGGATTATATTTTGGGCCAATCAATGGTTAGGGTCATAGTTCCCAGTAAACCTTGATTTTGATTAGGAAAGGGGTTACATTTCTCCTGGATTAACTAAAATCCTTGTAACGTCATTTGATCTTGCATCCTATTTAGTTTTATTAACATTAGTGATGTAAGTTATTGGAAGTGTGTTTTGTGTGTGCTACTGTGTTTATGTTTTGAGAGACATTTCTGAAGCTGATTATATACTTGCAGCATGTTTGGTGCTTAATTTTAAGACACTACACTTGGCCAACTCTTCTGAAATTAACTTTTAAAAATAACTGCTGCTGAGCATTGCTGGAACAGAGCTAGTGACCCACAAAATAAATTCAGAACCTCATCCCTCATTACCTGTGCATTGTATCACACAGTTTTTCATTTCCAAATGTCGGAACACTTCAGTCTGATTCCAGGACTGGATTAATTTGGTTTCAACCCACTGGCAAACCACAAATTGCAAAGCATTTACCAAAGGCATACAAAATGTCAGTTGTGTGTACCTGTTTATTAGTGGATGATTCAGAATACATTAATTCCTGAGCTTGCTGACATGCGTATGAATCTCATTGGTATTCGGCAAGGAATTCTTTGAACTCCTGCAAGAGACAACAAAGTTTAGGTACTTTTTAAAAAGAGCTTCTGCTCTTACTAATAAAAACAGCTTATGCTGCAATACCAGACACAGACCTGGCAGCATTTCAGGAAGTTGTAAAATGCAGGCAATAGACTTATTATATCTTCCTTCCTTTTTGTTTAGTTTTTTTGTTTAAGAGAAATAAAGAAAGCATTAGGAGCCCACTGCTGAGAATATTTCTGTTTCCTCTGCTTTCAGTTTCAGTAAACCGGAGATGTGCATTCAAATCACAGAGAATCTATAGTGCAGATAAATGTTTCTGCATCAGATCAGTCCATCATGAGAAAACAGAGTGTAATATACCAACTTATTTACTTGACCAAGCAAAATTTAAATTAGGAATACAGATGACTGTAGCATAAGTCTTAGTTACATTTATGCTAAATCTAGCCTGTTATTATCAGAAATTTAACTTCAAAATACACTAAAAATAAATTTAGAGTTCAAATTAGCATTACATTATGGACTAATGTAATAACATGGGTTATATTGAACTGCAATACAGTATCAGTTTAGTTTCAGATTGTAAATATGATTTAGGTGGTACACTAGTTTTCTTGCCACATCCCCTTTCTTGTTTAATATTGTATTTTGCAATAAGCTGATAAGTAGTATTGAAGTTAATCTCCCAATAATAATTGAATGTGAATTTGACAGAATGCGTAAAACCTTTGTATGAAATGTATAACAGTTTTAAATCAAGAGTGTCACCTTCACCATTAAACTCAGCAGTTGCTTGTCCTCATTTCAACTGCTGTTTTTTTTGTTTTGCTAATGTGACAAAATTACAATAAACTAACCGCAGGAGTTGAAAAGCTCTAAGAAAGAAAAAAAAACAAATTATAAATTTTAATGACAGTGATTCTTTAATTCACTCTGCAGCAATGCTAGCTGAAGGATGAAATTAGACAAATCAGAGAGAATACATATATACCAGGTGGACCAAATTAATGTCAGCGATCAATAAAATATGCAGATTGTCCCTTAAAGACTGTCTATGACTAGGATTAAATCATGGCTGGACAGTTTCAGCACGTAAACCCTATTCTCTTTTTTTAAAATAGCCCAGGGTCTAATACAATGCCTTATGAATCTTTAATATATCCATTTGAAGTTTTTATCCTATCTTTTAACCTTTATTGACCCCATTGCTGTCATATTAGAAAGAGTTGTAGAGCATACTACTGTATTCTGGTAATCACTTCCACATTGCAGCACTGATGTCATGTGCATAAAGATTATGTTTGTGGGGTGTCAAAAGTATTTCATATTGAAATCTTCCTTCTAACCATCCTCAGTATTAATCATGGATACGTGATTACACAACTGTACAAGTGCAATAACAACTGCCTTTATTGTCATTGTCTAACAACTTTTAATTTTTTAATGATTAGTATTGGTTTGTTTTTATTTACAGTTCTCATATTTTATGTTGCTGTATTTTATTAAATATTAAAAACCATTTAATTTTACACTGTATTTAAAAGTCCACTGGGTGCACCATGTCCAACTCATTAAAACATATACCATTAGGGGTTCATATATAAGCAGAACAAAATTGCAATTTCTCAATCTTCAATCACCATTAATGTTAAATTAACAAACCTATCTTAATACACTATATTATATCTATCAACAGGTTTGTAAAGTCCTAATTAGATCTCACTTGAGCATACAGTCCAGCCATCTCAAAGAAATGACGCAGAAATATAACGGATAATGTTAAGTACAGTACGTCCTTAAGGCTGTGGTACACTATGAAATTTCCATTATATCCAATTGCCTTTAGTTGCATTGCATGAAATACGGTTCCTCAAGTCCATTGGGTGAAAACAGATGAAGTTGTTTGTGATGAAATCGCACGCTATATAAAGGGAGTTTGGGAGCGAGACTACTTTACCAGACAGCACATTTGGAAGATGTATGGTAATTCAAAGCATTCTAATCTATTGGATATGTTCTTAAAATGTGTTACAATAAACAATTGAATATAACATGGTGTGCTTGTATGAGTGAAATGCAAATACTAACAGTCAGCTACTACTATGTAAATGATCCAGAAAGAATTGAGGTAACAACATAAGCCACCAAAAAAAAGAATGCTGTACCATTATGTGTACCATTATCCTTGTGTGGCCACCGCTGTGTATTCTCTGTCATGAGCCCTGCTGTTAAGTTTGACAGCCCTTTGAATGAAGAACAGCGAACTATTAAATTATGCATTTGTTTAGTGCTGCCATAGATGTTGTCATGTGGTATCTTCTTGCTCTCTGATTGGATACTTGTACAGGGAGATTTCATGTGATTTCAAGCAATAGAGCCGAGCTCAATCGTGGGTTGCATTCAGATTGAATGCAATCAGATTTCATGAAAATTTCATAGTGTATCATGGCCTTTATGGTTGTTACTGAGGTTATTGGGTTCATTAGGAAGACTTATTTCAGCAGCATTAACCAAAGTATATATCCTCCTAAATGTTCATGGGTGTTTTTTATGGGCTTTGGATTTGAAATCCACCTGTGATATTTTGTTTGATTTGTAGGATAAATCATGAATCCACAATAACCACCAAAGACAATGCATTAAAAAGCCAAATGCATTTGTGTTGCTCATTCTTTATCTTTAAAATAGAAACATGCTCACTTATGTATTTTAAGTGGATAGGCACCTACTGAACTCCAAATACAGAACGTGATTGGTCATTGCAAAATTCTTAAGGAATATATATCTGCACATACAGTAGCAAACTACAGAGGCCTCAATAAAACCCAACAAGTGATACACAGCGTTGTCAGAAGTTAAAAATGATAACAGCATTAAAGCATAATCTTTATGGAAAGAGAGAAAATTGAATAAAAAGTAAATGGTATTAATGTATCTTCTCCTGTACGGAAAGCTATTCCAAATTCTAATTAAATATTTTTTTCGTTTCTCTTTTTTAAGTGTAAAATCTTGTTAAATCTTAAGTATACTCTCATTTAATTAACCACTTTTACTGCAAACAATAGAGTAGTCCAGACATTCAAAGGTGAACAGATAAATAATAATTTGATGTTTTTCCCCCAATTAAAAACTCTCATAGTAAAACCATAAATTATATGTAATTAAACTAGGTTGTTAAACAAAATGTCCTCTGAGCATTCCTACCTCAGGTACAATTTGCATTTATAATGCAAGTCTGCCTATATTTTGCTCAGTGTTAATAATCTTACAATAAATACTTTAAGCACTGTAAAAAAGGTTCATTTGTATTTCAGAATAAGTTTTGTGTGCCTGAAATTTCCAAGACAGCCCTTGAATATCTACTTAGTATTTTCTATTTTAAAATTTGATCAATAAACTTACATTCCTGCCAGCTCAATACCCCTTTTTAGTGTTGTCTCTGTATTTTTTGTCAGTAACTTTGGCTTTAATAAACTAAATAATTTCATACAGTTCTCCTTTATATATACACTCACCTAAAGGATTATTAGGAACACCTGTTCAATTTCTCATTAATGCAATTATCTAACCAACCAATCACATGACAGTTGCTTCAATGCATTTAGGGGTGTGGTCCTGGTCAAGACAATCTCCCGAACTCCAAACTGAATGTCTGAATGGGAAAGAAAGGTGATTTAAGCAATTTTGAGTGTGGCATGGTTGTTGGTGCCAGACGGGCCGGTCTGAGTATTTCACAATCTGCTCAGTTACTGGGATTTTCACACACAACCATTTCTAGGGTTTACAAAGAATGGTGTGAAAAGGGAAAAACATCCAGTATGCGGCAGTCCTGTGGGCGAAAATGCCTTGTTGATGCTAGAGGTCAGAGGAGAATGGGCCGACTGATTCAAGCTGATAGAAGAGCAACTTTGACTGAAATAACCACTCGTTACATCCGAGGTATGCAGCAAAGCATTTGTGAAGCCACAACACGTACAACCTTGAGGCGGATGGGCTACAACAGCAGAAGACCCCACCGGGTACCACTCATCTCCACTACAAATAGGAAAAAGAGGCTACAATTTGCACAAGCTCACCAAAATTGGACAGTTGAAGACTGGAAAAATGTTGCCTGGTCTGATGAGTCTCGATTTCTGTTGAGACATTCAGATGGTAGAGTCAGAATTTGGCATAAACAGAATGAGAACATGGATCCATCATGCCTTGTTACCACTGTGCAGGCTGGTGGTGGTGTAATGGTGTGGGGGATGTTTTCTTGGCACACTTTAGGCCCCTTAGTGCCAATTGGGCATCATTTAAATGCCACGGCCTACCTGAGCATTGTTTCTGACCATGTCCATCCCTTTATGACCACCATGTACCCATCCTCTGATGGCTACTTCCAGCAGGATAATGCACCATGTCACAAAGGTCGAATCATTTCAAATTGGTTTCTTGAACATGACAATGAGTTCACTGTACTAAACTGGCCCCCACAGTCACCAGATCTCAACCCAATAGAGCATCTTTGGGATGTGGTGGAACGGGAGCTTCGTGCCCTGGATGTGCATCCCACAAATCTCCATCAACTGCAAGATGCTATCCTATCAATATGGGCCAACATTTCTAAAGAATGCTTTCAGCACCTTGCTGAATCAATGCCACGTAGAATTAAGGCAGTTCTGAAGGCGAAAGGGGGTCAAACACAGTATTAGTATGGTGTTCCTAATAATCCTTTAGGTGAGTGTATTTGAAACTTTTAATCATGACTTAATATTATGAAGGTGCTATGTTTTAAAGTATTATTAATATGTAATGTCATGCTTACAAAAGTATTTATTTTTAGCATTTTATTGGCTTAAACATCTGAAAATTTGATAATCTATTCAAATATCCATATTGTGAATTTTTCAGATTGGTTGTAGCTGCTTTGATTTTCTTAGTCCAATTATGTATAAAACATATTTTCTCTATATGTAATATATGTCTTATCCAGAATGAGGGGGACCACAGTATATCAATTGAATTAATTACATATATAAAAAATGAACGTCCTAGAATTTACAAGCTCTTAGGGAGCACACTGCAGGGAAAAATGTCATAGTCCTTAGTCATAAACATGTACAAAGCAGTGTGTGCACTATATGACAGTGCAAGTCATTTTCTTCTATATATATATATATATATATATATATATATATATATTTTTTTTTTTTAAGTGGATGGAATTAACTTATTATCAATATATTGGTATTAAAACCACAGGGCTGCCCCTGAATTGTTTAACCTGTAAAAAAAAAGTGGGTGTCTTGACAAGTCCACTTTTTTGAGGACTTGTCTGTCTGTCTTCATCTCTGCCATTAGTACCTGACTAGGCATATCTAGATTATATATACAGTATATATATATACCGATCAGCCATAATATTATGACCACCTGCCTAATATTGTGTAGGTCCCGCTTTTGCTGCCAAAACAGCCATGACCCGTCGAGGCATGGACTCCACTAGACCTCTGAAGGTGTGCTGTGTTATCTGGCACCAAGACGTTAGCAGCAGATCCTTTAAGTCCTGTAAGTTGTGAGGTGGAGCCTCCATGGATCGGACTTGTTTGTCCAGCACATCCCACAGATGCTCGATGCTTGGATTGAGATCTGGGGAATTTGGAGGCTCATAATTCATGATTCTTCACACCAGGCCACCTTTTTCCATTGTTCCATGGTCCAGTTATGATGCTCACGTGCCCATTGTAGGCGCTTTCGGCAGTGGACAGTGGTCAGCATGGGCACCCTGACTGGTCTGCGGCTACGCAGCCCCATACGCAACAAACTGTGATGCACTGTGTGCTCTGACACCTTTCTATCAGAACCAGCATTCACTTTTTCAGCAATTTGAGCTACAGTAGCTCGTCTGTTGGACCGAACCACACGGGCCAGCCTTCGCTCCCCACGTGCATCAATGAGCCTTGGCTGCCCATGACCCTGTCGCAGGTTCACCACTTTTCCTTCCTGGGACCACTTTTGATAGGTACTGACCACTGCAGACCGGGAACATCCCACAAGAGCTGCAGTTTTGGAGATGCTCTGACCCAGTCGTCTAGCCATCACAATTTGGCCCTTGTCAAAGTCGCTCAGATCCTAACACTTGCCCATTTTTCCTGCTTCTAACACATCAACTTTGAGGACAAAATGTTCACTTGCTGCCTAATATATCCCACCCACTGACAGGTGCCATGATAACGAGATTATCAGTGTTATTCACTTCACCTGTCAGTGGTCATAATGTTATGGCTGATCGGTGTATATATATATATATATAAAGTCTATAGTAAACATTTTTGGAGTAGCTCTTATTATATATATTAATTATAATTATGTAGCGTTAAGTTGGGGTGTATTCTGATAGAGCATTCTAGCTCTGAGCTGAAGCTCTGATCTGAAGAAGACCTCTCCCCCAAAATTATCAGATTTTCTGAGGTCATCGGCACATGAACTGTTCTATATCAAAGTGGCAGTCTTGGGAGGATGGCACCGAGAATGGGACAAATGTCTGGGGAATATGGCGTGGAGGTCATAAAACTCTTTGAAGTGGACGGGAGCCGAAATCCCAAAACAGAGCTACGAACCCAGGCCAACCGCCATTTCCAAAAGATGGCATGGATTGACATCAGTCATAAATCGAGCCTCCTCCAATAGGACACTGGGGGCTGCAACTGAAATCCAATCTCACAAACTCAAGAACCAATCGTCTATTGATCTAACGGGCATAAAAGCTACTGCACGGCATCTCTCTCTCTCTCTCTCTCTCATCTGAACCAGTATTCACATTCACATTGTACTTGCGTTACAACCTGAAGTGAGCACTTCATCCTGGGTTGGAAATCTCAAACCTGGTCTCTAGCAGGGGTGAGTTCACCATGGCTTCAGAGCTTTGTCTTGGGTTGAAAATGACAATGTGATAATAGCGGTTGATTTTCAGCCTGGGGTCGTCCTGGGTTCAGCTGACTATTGTGAAAGCAGCTTTAGACTGATTTGACATTCATGCCTTCCATGACAAAACAAACAAACACAAAAACAAACCTGAACCTGATTTACTTCACCTTCACGGTAACTAAAATATGAGTTTCCTTGAGCTTCTGTGTTAGTATTCTGGGCTGCTTGTTTCACAGCAGGCAGATCAATAGGATGTGTCAGTATATGAAAGCCTTTTTTTTATTATCTTACTAGATAAAAGCGCTGTTCACAAAGAGCCTGAAATATGTGCAACGATCCTCACCTGCTTTTTGTCTAAAGGTCTAATACCCTGACATTTTGGAAACTAAATTACTCCCGCAGTCTAACTGTATGAACCAAGAGGCAAGCTCATTACAGAGGGCCTGATATAAAAATATGGATGAACGTAAAGTCTTGCTGTTATAAATACTTCAAGAACGAGAAGGAGATGCACTAGGTCAGGAAAGCTTTGAAATAGATCATGAGAGCCTGATTTCATTTTTGACGCCAACCCCCGAAGCTGCAAAAAGGATGCACACAGCAACCAATGTGTTTAACTCTGCAATCTCATTAGAAGCACAGCAAAAGCCGATTAGTTTGCATAAACCAGTGCATAACACCCACAGAATGTGAATCTTGGCCCGCTTGCTACAGTTCCTCATTCAAGCATTGCAGGTTGCCAGTATGTTAAATACTGACTGCACTAGCTGGCTGTTTACCTTTCAGAGGCACTCCAGGGAAAGTTAATGCTCATATAAGGCATTGATTCCAAACCCAGCTTAGACAGTACCTCAGATTTATGACCAAGTACAAAGAAATGCAGAGGGGACTTTCAAATCTATTTTATCTTCCTTCACAGAATCTACTGCATGCAGAATACCTGCTGAAATGAAGCAGTGATCACAATGCTTTTCTTATAGTTTTGTTCAGAAATAAAAATGTTTGCTTGTTACAGGGCATGCAGTACTTCCTTTTTATTTTATTTTATTTTTTTATCAATTGATGATGGAAAATCTGTTTTGTTTTTTTAGATTTTGTTTTACCAGCAAACTATCTACAGTGATTAAAGTATGTATTTAACTTAAAGGGATACTGGTGATGATTCTCATCTACAGGTCATTGTATTGTTTTCTTTCAATTTTCATAGTGAGAAGTAAATAGCATATACCATAGATAAACAAATAACACATTGCGATCATATTGTAACTGCATTTGCATATCCCTTTCAAACCAGAGAGCTGCCACAGTGAAATTGTTATGTCTGCTCTTTCTCACATTTCAGTGCGCCTTGCACTGAGGTTTCAGGTACCTTAAAAACATAGCTGATATTGAGAGCTTTAAGTACAGCAGGTCTGATTGAGAAATGTATACAGGCATTTAATGTCTTTTTCAGTCAAAACTATCACCATCATATGAGGATCCTGATGTACCACTTTTTACATTTTCCATTAGTGTGCGGTTCTTGAATTTTGGTTTCAATGTATATCAGGTAGCTATAGTGCTGTGTTAAAGATGTAAGAAGTTACTAAAACTGTCTGGATACTATAACTGCAAGAAGAACAAAGAGTACTCCCCAATAATCACAATAAGGCACTATTCTGTTTCTTTATTTGTTTGTCTGTTGTTGTTTTTTTATTGTAGATGGTTATACTCCGCCTTTAAAGATCGTGAGTGACAGAGATGTGGTATTTTTTTCCATGTGGTAATGTACTGTAAACTTGTGATCTGAATGACCCTCAGGGTTCTTTCAGACTCTGTTTACCGCAACGAAAGACGAGTCTCTCTCTTAGACACACTTTTATTAAACAACAGGGATTATTCAAGTTCTACCCACTCCTTGGGGCGCTGACTGACTCAAGAACCCCTGCCCCACTCTATTTGAAACCCCTCCTTGCCATAAGACTACCAACCCCACCTGCAGGTAGTTGTAAAAATAAATGTATGGCCTTTTGATTAGACATTTCAAACCAAAGACTATTAGTATATATTTATTTCAGAACCTGGAGCATAGTAAGGCCACCCAATACAGGAAAATAACTGCTTAATTTTGTATTTATTTTTCTTGAAATAAGCTTAGTCCTTAGTCATATTTTGAAATAATAAAATAATAATATATGAAATGTATATATATATATATATATATATATATATATATATATATATATATATATATATATATATATATATATATATATCACAATAATATTAAGTATATTTTCACTTGTTTAAATGCCAGATTGCTTTCCTTCAGCTTTGTGTCTCCTCTGCTTTCAAAAAAATATGTCTATGTTTTGATTGCTAATGTAAAATAATTAACAACATCACACTGAATCATTTGCCTGAAGCACACATATAAATATCACAGTTTGTAAACCTTTCGAATGTAGATTGCAAATGTGGCTTAGAATTTGTTTACCTTGTATTTACTTGGTGGATTTTTAAATTGCTTTCCATAGCCTACAGATCTTGTTTAGGCCAGGGGCTCAATTCTGCACAAGATTTGTTTTCATATTTAATCCCTGGAGAGCTGGGCTATATTTATTTGTTAAAAATATGAGATGGGTAATTCAATCAACCTAGAGAGAGCCCTTCGTGATTGTTATCTCTGGGGCAATATGTATAAGCAATGTAGATGAATAACCAGGTGTAGCCTGTTGATACAAAGTAATACAGATAGGGTGACCAAACAAGTAAATAATTTCAAATAGTGTCTATTAATAGTGAATTGCGTGAATGTGGGCATCTTATCTTCAATCATATGAAGTCAAATACTGTGTATTCTTCTGTATGTTCTTGCATTGGAGCATTCACAATGTTGCAGCATTCTTTATTCAAACCTTTTTTGGTTAAGTAGAGAAAAATTGACATCCCTGGGTCAGCGTGGCCCTGTAGCTTTTATTTTCTCTGCATGAGTCTTGTGTTTTTATGTGGCCATTTAATTGTTTAATGTCTTATACTGTAAGTCCATTTTCATTCAAAGGGCTAAGTAAGCAACACATGAAAACTGCTCTGAAAGCTTTCCAAGCAAGCTGTTTTACAATAAACAAAGGAATGTGTGATTATAAAAAGCTCCTTCAAAGCCACCAAAAAAAAGCTTACCGGCTTTGCAGCAACTGTCTCCCCCACCAATAAACACCCCCCACCCCCTGAAATCAAGAACAGTGCTCACTTGCAAAATCTGATTTTAAGCCTTTAGGATACTTGCAACAAGTTTGAAGAGAGTGGTCATTAATGGCATCTGCTTTGGTAATTAGTAAATTTGCTGCATTGCGGAGAACATCTTGTTTTAAAATGAGCATACCTGGAGGTCAATAAGTGTTCCACTTGCCATATGTAAGAAACAAGACTCCTGCCATTGTTTTCCTCTTCGCTTGCTAATTGAGGGGTATTATGTGCATTGGAAGTGTTTTAATTAGGATAGAGAGAAATGACAACTGTTGTTTAAACTGTCAATCAAACAAATCAATCCATTCTACAGATGCCCACCCCCACCCCCTCTCCAAATTTCAACCAATCATCCAAACAACGTAATTTTCATAATAATATTGTCTTGATGGGGGTCTTTTCTCTAGCAGGCTGTGATCTGGAACCTCAAGTCAAGTTAGTAATGAGACAAAACCATTATACTGCCTCGCTTCATGGCACTCTGTTAACCTTCTGAACTTTGAATTACTTACAGAATGTTTCTGAGTATAAATTGTATGAGGATTAAAATGATTAAACTGATATAAGTTCCTCTAGATGGCTTGCATTATTTTGTCTTGATCTTTACAGAGAACATTGTCAAATACCTGGGGGACAGGGCCCAGGGTCTTTTATTAAGAAAGGAACAGTTAAGATTGAATTTGATTGATCTCTTCTCTGGGAGAAGGCATTGCATTTTAGTAACTATTATTGTGTAAGTGTTACGCTTCTTTCCCAATAGCAGAAACATAGCAAGAACAACCCTTGTGTTGCAGAGCAAAGAAAACCAATCTCTGCTCACCCAATTAGTGGGCCAATGCTGCTTTAATTAAGAATCTCCATCCACCCAGAATAAAACAATATCAAAAGAGACAATATGTCCGTGTACTACAAAATGCAATCAGTCCTGCTCCAAAGAAAGATCCACTCAAGGTTAACAGGGATTTTTGCTATTAAAGACATTAGAATTAAATTATCCAGAACAGGACAAATATTGCAAGGTCAAAACTTGACCAACTGTAACCCTTATTCTGCCTCTCATGTCTTTCCCTGAAAGACAAATGCTGTTAAAACTGCACCAAAATTATTCCTATAGTGACTGATAGCCGTTGGCATTTCTCTCTTGACCAGTTTTATTTTATCTCAGACGATATCACTATCCTCTTATGAGTTCTGAGACCAAGCAGATATGTCTTAAAGTCATCTCAAGCCCAAAAGGTTTATTTTATTTTATTTTTTAGGGGAATATTTCCCAAGAGTCCTGTTATTTTGGCAGCACTGCCCAAAGTGACAGAGCTTCAAGGTCAATTGAGGTCCCCAGTTTCATAGTGCATCATTAATTAAGGCAGTCTCAGTCTGAGAAGGAACTTGTTTGTATAAGTAATAGAGAAAGTAAATCCCTTGTCAATTTAAATAGTAAAGTCTTCAGAAACAACTTCACATAAGTGACAGCACATGACATTACTGAACTCAAACCTATGTGCTTAAAAGGACAAAGAAATATTACCTTCATAATTATAGTCATTAACCGAAAGCCTTATTGTCAGGAGATGATTTGCCTTTTGCCCTCAGCCATGTGAGCTCAGTAAATAATGAATTGTAAATGTACTGTATAGAAACCAGTCTGTAGAAACAGGCAGGGGATTTACAGCACTTCCCCACTTTGTGAAATCTATCAGCATTAAATATGACTACAGCAGCTGGCATTTACTATTAAACTTACTTAATGGAAATTGTATTTGTGCAAGTTTACCCCTTAAACATAGCACAGTCATTAGAGTGTGTATTTGTGGGTGTTCGTTTATGTGCTCTGTGACAATGGTGACGTGATATATCACAAAAGCCCAGAATAAATTACTGTGTGATAATGAATACTTAAAATTGTCTCACCATGAACTGTGGTTTGCAAGAAGGCCATGCTTTCCTTTGAATGGGATTCCAAATGTTAATCAAAATTAAATGAGTTAGTTTCATCTTCTTTCCAAGCCCAGATGCTGTGTGCTGAGCAGCTAAATCAGTGCCGCAGAAAGTATTGTAAATGGGTGACAGCTAAAGCAATTTGAAATTGCAGTAGTAGTACAGACTGTTTTTTTGTGACGGAAGATTGACCAACACTTTGTAATTTCTTTCAGTGTTTTCATTATTCATGTTATTTGAATTAATATGACCATTTACACAGTTATTGATTCTGGTTCACACAGATAGTTTTTTTTGGTTCTTGTTATATTCATTTAGGTTGTCATTGGCATTGTTTACTCCAGGGTTTCCTTATATTGTTAATTTTGGTTTGCTTTGCTGTGCTTTGTTGTAATTCATTATTACATCAACACTAATGGAAAATGGTGTTGATACACTTTGATACTGGGTTAGCAGACTCTATTATGTGTATGAAAAATGTCCAGTAGTAACCTGTAAAACTGAGAGAGGCCTTTACATTGTCATCTCCTTCTTCTGTTATTCTCTGGGTCAGTGAATGTGGAGTTGCTGTTACCCTGTTTAGTGTACTGTTGGCTTCAACATGACAGGCAGAAATGTCAGCAGAGACCTGCTAGATGAGCTTGTTTCTTAACAATAGGTCTCTTGCAACATTCGTTTAAAGTCTATTGAAACCAGAACCATGTATAAAAGGAAGGCAGGACTTTTCAACCCTGGTCACGCAGTACCCAATGTCCTCGGGTTTCCATCTCAACCTACCTGTAATAGACTCACTGACCTAGTAATTGAGTTATTCTCAGAATTAGAAATGCTATACTATATACTGAAATCAATCATTTGCTTCATTTAGGTGTGTTTCTGTCATGAAATTCAATATCAAACTCTATTCAGTCTCTCCTCAATGTGTTTAATTAATTGTTAATTGCTCCCATATAGCTGTTTAAATCAATGCTAATATGTTACCAATTAATTATGTTCAAACACAGGTGGGAATTACCCTGTATGAATCACTTTCATAATCAGTATCCTTAGTTTTGCATGGGTTGAACTGCTTAAATTCCGGACACCTTGAAACTGAAATAATGGACTTAAATGAAAGCGCTGGCTAAAGGGCTCTTGCTAATTTCTATCCTCATCAAACTTAAGAGATGGAAACAGTTAAGAAAGGTCTAATCAAGCAAATAGTTCAATTAAAGGGCTCATGAACCCCAAGTAATTAAGAGAATGGTTTGAATGAAAGCCACAAGACACAAGGGCACAGGTAATTCAAAGCAGGTTTTAGCCAATTTTGATATTAGTCAAGTAACATATGAATTGCATTACATATTCTGGCCATAAGTAAAAAAAAAAAACCACTCACTTTCTTTATACATGCCTAGATAAAACAAAATTGTATTCCAACATATTTAGTCAGATACAATTGACACATGGGTTAATTGCTTCCTCTGTGTCAATTAGAGGCAGTGTTTGATGATTGATTAGGGGTATAAACCTTTGATGAAGCATTTAGAAATCCAGTATCAAGGTTACTGCCAAAAAGAAAAATTGAAGAGTTGTATTTAAATATGTATTTATTTGTTTATTTATTATGATGCATAAAATGTGATGGAAACTTAAATATTTTATGAAGCAATAAACCTTTTTGTTTGAGTTTGAGAAACACAGTATTACAACAAATTCACTATTATCACATTTTAGTATTCTGTGTGTTTCCTATTCTGCCTGAATGAAGCACCTGCAAAATGTACTTAGCTGGTCACGTGGACAGCTCAGCTCCATGGTCTGTGCTGTGGTAAAGATCTGTGGGTCTTTCTCAGATACATACATCTAATATATCTTATCAACCTTAATAGAAGCTTATTTCTTATCATATCATAGGGGGTAGCTTTTTGTAGACAACGGTTTACATTTAATCTGTCTTTAACTGTTCAGCTAATGTATGGCTTCTAACCTTAAGATAATAATAATAATAATAATAATAATAATAATAATAATAATAATAATAATACATGATGCATATAAATAAAACATGTACTGTTTTACATGTCTGTACTGTGCATGGAATATTTGGATATGATACTGTTTATTCCTGTCTGGTTATATATGTTTTTAGTGGTGAAGTTTGGGATATATACCAAATCACATGAAAACTGTCATATGTCTCTATAATCTAAGTTATGAGGGATAGCACCTCTTGGTCGGTGCACAAAGCATCTAATCATTCAACTGTATTCTCTGGGCCCAGCACGTATAACTTTTTTTCATTTCTTTTTGGATCAGTTGCTTTCCATCTAAAATAGATATGGGATTCAGTCACCATTATGGGACTGGCAGAAACTGTAGGATTTATGTGGTATGTGGCTGTTTTTGACCTGAGCAAGCAATTGAGTTTGTCCGTGCATTCAAGCAAAAGAAACAAAAGTATAATGTATTATCCTGCAACTCTCACATCAGTATAGTTTGTATTCTTTACTCTACATGTATGTAAGCTGAACAAGTGACACTTAAAGCTATTTCTAGATGTATTATATATCTGTGAATGTGTGTGTCTACAGTGTACTCAAGATAAAAGCTTATTGCTTTACATGCAACCCTTTTTTTCCATTTTGTTTCCTTTTAGTCTCCAAAGTTTAACTGCCCTATTTAATTTTTTATGCTGCTCTTCATCTTCCATAATACAATATTAAAATGGTGTAAAGTGCCTCAGTAAAGCTTTAACTACAAATCTCATATGTGTCTATACTGTAAATGACACTGATATCTACTACATCAAACTTTTACCATACTTTTAGGTTATGGCAGGGTTTATATTATCTCATAGTTGGGTTATTGTAAATTATGCACTCTTGCAGACTCGGGGAAGGATGACTTGTAATCTCTTACATCTCTTTAATCTGAAAGGTAATGAGTTTTAACAGTAATAATAATGTGTTTTATAATGACGGTAATTTTACTCAAATCATTGTACTGCATACATTCTTTGAATTACACTTATTTCTTAGGCAGAGTTCTGTATTACCCCCACCCACCAGTATATGTTTAGAGCAAATCCAGAATTCACCAAGTTTAAATGTCATGCAAAGCAGTACTGTACTGTACTGAATCCAATTTAAAAAGTGTGCCACTGTCTTGTTTGCATCCACAAGCCAGATGAAAAAGCCAACCTGGGTTGGAACTGCAATTCTAAGGAATATCTTTTCTTATCGAGAGCTCTTCATGCGATTCCAAATGACATTCGAGTAAAAATGTTTTCCCCCAGTCCTATAGGGCAGTGAATCATGTAAAGCAGAGGCTTAGAAGGGTGTTTGAAAAATTATAATCAGCGCTTGAATCAATTAGGAACTGTGTCATCTTCAGAAAAATCCCTTTTCAATGTCTGGGTAAGAAGGGGCAGTAGTGTCTTTGTGTCTTCGGAACAAGAGCAAAATCATTTAAAAAAGAAAAAGACACCTGTGGAAAAATAAACTGATGTTTTTTAAAAAATTGGGGGAAGCAAAATACATTTAACTTTCTCTAAGTTTTATATTTTCAAAGGAAAATCATAAAGCAAAAAAAAAAAAGTTTAAAATGACCTTGGTTGTATTGCTTCACGTCTTTTGGTTGCCAAGCTTTCCTACCCTGTACCGTGATCATATCTCCTAAATGAGAAACACTATTTATCAGTTCTACATTGTGCCACAGCCGTGGAATTTATACACAACAGTAAGGTTCATACATTTCGAATAATGAAAATTAATAGCTGGATGTTTGTTTAATTAGAGGTTACCTCAAGCGCAAGAATTGGTTAAAGGGAAGAAGACAACATTGTCGGTAACCTTATTATTGTTTAATTGGATGAATATGCGCTCTAGATAATACATTGTGCTTCCTTTTCACTGACATGTGATATCACAACATTTAGGTTACGAAAAAGGACAGTCAGTTCTTTCAATGTGACATTACCGGTTTTGTTTCAAACTTGCCAGACTGCTTATAATAGCATTTTATTGTAAATAGTTAATAAGTGATGCAGCAAAGCTAATGCAAATTATTAGTCCCTATGTATTACTTCACAATTGTGTCATTAGCCATAGTTTAATATAAGTCCTAGTAGCAACATATTACTTGTAAGATGCAAAATTAATATAATACCTGTGGTATGAAAGCTGATATAACATCAAGGCAATGACATCAACCTCGGTAATTGTTGAGGTAAAACATGAGGATGCTTGTCAGGCACTAAATGTCTTCACTTCCCCAAGATTACAGTTCAAAAGTTAAAATCCCTGGCATAGCCAATATTGCTTTACTTCAAAAGGTTTCTTAAGTGGTGTTAAGATTAAACAGCATGTCAAGGAAATTGACTAGAAGTTCAAAAAAATAAGTCTGTGATAGAATTTAATGAGTACGAAGCTTATTACCAAATAATTAAAAATGTCTCATTGTTGGCTAAATGCTTCTATTGTGTTCATTGTTTCTAACAACACCTTAAGTCACTCCAATTAATAAACCTTTATTAAACCAATGAATAAAGATTCTTGATTCTTAATTACCTGTACTGAGCTTTTGTTGCCAACAAGCATTCTTAAAGGTACATTTTGAAGAATGAAATATAATATTGTTATGCCATTCACTGGATAATGACAGCTGTTTGCTAAATGTACTTTTGTAAATAGCTAGCCATGCCTCATTTACATAATTTTATCAAATGTGGTGGTTTAATAAATGAGAGTGCATAATTGCTTCCTTTGGTTCAGTGTTGATGTAGCAGAATTCAACCTTAAACATACAGGTCTATTATGAATGTTAGAATGTCAGTCTGATTATACCTGCATTTAAATATAGAAAAAAATAAAATAACTGATTTAACATTCAACCTGTATTACTGCAAAACAATACCCAGATTCCCAGGACATGCTGAACTGGACACATCGGATATATATCATGTTGCAAGTTTTTTTTTTTATTGTTTGTTTGGTTTTACGGGCAAGAACCAGCTGAGTTCTTAATTATTTAATTATTCCCTTAATTTAACAAATTATCTGTTTAATTAGACTTTTTAAATGGATTGCAGCTCTTACTAAATTATAACATTTCTATATATTTTTTTCTTTATATAACTTGATATCTGCTGGTATTTGAGATCAAAATATAGGTATACTTAAATCATTCATTAATTTAATTATGAGAGCTCAATCTGAGCAATAAACACTCCTCTTAGAAAATTCTACACTTCATTTGTGGGTTGCTTTCTGTTTGTTCAGTCAGGACAACTTATGCAACAACGTGAGGTTATTGACAATGTGTTACAATAATTTAAGATTAAGAGATTTGGCATTGGCCGCATACTCAAGGGGGCCTTGCCTGTTCATTTGGTAACATCAAGCATCAAGCGTTGAGCAGGGTGTAGCACAATGGCCACTCCCCAAGAAGAAATTAAGGTTTGGGTGGTATGTTTAAGTTAGGAGAGTCCCCAGGTGAGCTGTGAATCTTCTAGAGCATGTTAGCAACCTCAGTGGCTATTATTTTTTTTTATTTTAAAAATTAAATATCTAAAGTCTGTTGGCACAGAGGACAGAAAAACAAAACCCATGGGGAAGAAATAAATCTCTGGGGCTCCAAGACCTATGGTTGCTCCCCCTCCAGGCACTAAATATTTGTCCATGATATTTGGACAGAGAGAACATCTCTGATATCTTTGATCTTTGTGACATATATACAATCCTGTAGGTGGAATAAGTCCAGTATCCTAGAATTTTCATTATGTTACTTGGAGTGTGATGTCGAGCAGTGGTTGTGGCAGTGCCGATTCAAAATGAATGCCCTGATTAGGGTAGAGATGATAGATTACGTCTTTGTAGGTGGGTGAGATAAGTGGGAAAACCAGGACTTGATCATGGGCTACTGAGACATTGTCAGAAAGAGGGGTTCACTCAGGGTGCACTGTGGCCAGATGTTGCGGTATCGAGACATGGAAGAATGTGGATGAAAATATATGTTAGTACGAGCAATAGGAATTCAATGGCCGACTCCGTGAAAAGTGTCAGTTTCCAATTCTTTAGAAGCAGGAAGTACATTTCAGAGTACATTTAAATCTGGAAGAGACAGTTCTATTTTATTATCAAACAATATACTCTCCACACTGAAGGAAACCATAAAACCGCCAGCAGGCATGCAGCTTCCAATAAGGTGTTTGTATGTTGGTCAAAGCAGCCATTTCTCAGTTAGGTAACGTTTGTGTAGGTCAAGGAAAAGTAATGGTCTTCTTCTGTTGCCAGAAGTGGCAGAGTGATGGAAGGCTGGCTATATTAGCTATTTTAAACATATCGCAATGCACGTTACAAGAGTGGTGTATTGTACCGTACCGAGAAGTATTGTGATTCATTGATACACAATGAATTTTCTCACCCTTAATATCTGTTGACATTTTGTTTAATATGGTATAGAATTCAAGTGTATTTATTATCCCCATATTTATGGCACTCACAATGCCACACTATATTTAAGAGGTGAGAGGAGTTTTGGCAGATGTGCCCTATTCAACAGACATAATTTACAGTTAACCAAAAGCTTTTGCCCCCTGCACCCACCTTGACAACTGTCAGCAGGCAATTAATAGATTGCAGTCTTTTATAAGACATATTACTTCATTAATATGTCTGTCTCCTGGCAGGATATATGGCACTTTGCCATTTAATTAATATACATAATTTAGTCTATCACAGAATTCCTGGGATAGGTTTTGTGTTTTGTGTTCCTTAGTAAAGTAGATATCCCTTAACACAGAGCCTATTAAAACTTGTATTGTTCTCGGTTTTTTTTTATATTTACAATCAGCTTCCCAATTTGTAAGGAGCAGAAAAAACTTCACCTTCTCAGAGACATAGACAGCTCCAACTATATTTTTCAACACCCCTCTTTTCATTAAATTTGTATACAACAAGTTCACAGAAGAATGGGTGTATACTACATCCAGATTACTGACATGGGACTGGGAATGCTGGTATAATTTGCAAGACACGCTGTGCGGGGATAATGAACTATGGCTGTTATGAAATATTTATAGAGAAGCAGGGTAAAATCCCAGAGCTGGATCACTTCTGCAACGCAAATACTGTATCTAAAGCTTGCACTTTACTCAGTTGTAAGCAAGCCTTTATCTCAAGGAGCCAGGAGAGCAGAATTGCTCCACAAGGCTTGCTCTGCACTCAAACTGACATTTTCTAAATGGCATATGTTTGTCAGTGCACACAACGATAGCCCTGCTGATTCCCTAAGCATTTTCTGCCATAAATAGTGGGTTTCAAATGAGATGAACAATGATCTATTAATGAATTATTTTATTACAGGCCTTCACACTTTGTGATAATCATTGTGTAAAATCAAATGACAGATTAATTTTCTGGTAATTTCCAAATGCTCAGTTAAGAAAGCATCCAGCTATATCAGAATTGTTCTGTTAAAAAACAGACAACCAAACAATTATCCAAAATAAAGACAGGAAAACAGTATTGTAAAGGATCTCTGAAATATCAATGTGCAGAAAGTTGTATATGTTTTACCTTTGTTGCAGGATGCTTATATTTAAATATTGTGATGCCCTGTGAGGCTCGAGCCCTCTCTGGACCTTATGGCAGGTGAATTAATGAGGAGAGCACCTGACCTGGTGCTTCCCAATTATTCCCCGACTCCTTAAAATGGGAAGCCATCAACTTCTAGAGATGGAGAGGCCAGAGGAGCGCTTGGGAGTTGGAGAGTCAGAGTAAGAAACAGACCAAGAGGAGAATAAAGGATTGACAACGGTTACAAACTTTGTTTATGTACTTGGATTGCTTTATGGACTCTGATTTTGACTGTTTACCAGTGTGTTTGTGTTGTGTTTTATTAGTTATGTGTTTATTTAGGGATCTGTGTATTAAAAAAAGCCCACCTTGAATCCCATTTGAAGTATGCAAAAAACACGGCCTAAATGCAAAGCATTATGTTTGGTGCAAACCCAACACAGCACATCACCCATCATCCCTACTGTGAAGCATGGTGGTGGCAGCATGTGGAAGATGTGTCTCATTTGCAGAGACTGGGGCACTTGTCAGGTTAGAAGGGGAAGTGAATGGGAGAAAAATACAGAAAGGTCTTTGAGGAAAGCCGTATGCCTTCTGCAAGAAAGTTTAAACTGGGATGAAAGTTGACCTTTCAGCATGACAATGACCTGAAGCACACAGCCAAAACTACACTGGAGTGGCTAAGGAACAAAAAGGGAAATTTCCATGAGAGGCCCAGTCAGAGCCCCGACCTAAATCCCACCGAAAATATGTGGCATGACTTGAAGATTGCTGGCCATCAATGCTCCCTGTGGAACTTGACAAAGCTTGAACAGTTTTGTAATGAAGAATGGACAAAGATTGCCAAATCTAGGTGTGCAAATCTCACAGCTGTAAATGCTGCCAAATGTGCTTCAGGGTCTTGGAGGACTTTCAGTTGATATTTCAGTTTAGTATTTTTAATATATATATATGCCAATACCAATAACTTGGCATTTTAAGAATCTTGTAAGAAAGTACTCTTACTATTTTTTTATTTACTTTTCTACACACCATAGACCACACTGTTAAGGGGGGAAAAATTTTGAAATATATACGTTTATATATATATATATGTTTAGTTTATATGTAATTTTATTTTCTATAGGACCTTATATAATTCACAATCAGGATACAATATATATATATATATATATATATATATATATATATATATATATATATATAAAATTTCAATTATTGCTCAGAAGAGCTTCTCAGCAGAAAAAAAGTTAAATTCAGTCTTTTTTATTGCTAAAAATGTGTGGGATTTGTGACTCACTAACAAGAATGAATGATAAATCATGTATTATAAAGGTTTATTGATAA
The DNA here is from genome assembly GCF_036373705.1 of Amia ocellicauda. Lineage (NCBI taxonomy): Eukaryota > Metazoa > Chordata > Actinopteri > Amiiformes > Amiidae > Amia > Amia ocellicauda. The sequence continues at coordinate 11,840,019 of NC_089859.1, forward strand.
TTTATAAATATAATTATTATTGCTTCCTAACTGTTTTATGAACTATTTACCAATAATTTATTAATGACATTGTAATATAAAGTGTTACCGTTTAACTTCTAAATTGTAATAAATGCTGGGCCCTAAATCTGTTGTAGTCTATTTTAACACAATATACCAGAAAAAATACATATACAAAAATAAACCTTCTGATATGTTTTAGATAATAAGAACATGTTTAACTTATTTTATAAAGTTACAAAATAGCTGCAGGCACAAGCTAAGAAAGAAATATTTTATTTATACTTATTTATTATATATGTTTTGTTAATAACTCGATAAGTAGTAGGGCCAGACACACATGGTTCTCAATTTTTCAAAGTACTTGGTCCATGAAGAGGTAACCCTTCCTGATAACATGGGAACAAGTTCAAAGTCACCTACCATGCTTTACTTACAAACACCCACTGGCAGAATTCCCTATGATCAGAATAAAAGCTTTCCCATTTACGGTGAATTAGCATGTAATGGTGATGGCTCTGCTAGCCGCGGCAGACCTTTTAGTAGATGCTTATAAAACGTGTCAAGTTCTGACAGAATGGCAGGTTGAACATTCTTCTAAATTAGATGAAGTATTGAGACGAACAGCAGCAAATACAAATGAAGTAGCAGCATGGAAGAAAAGAACCCAAAAAAAACAAAAAAACGACATCACACGTAAAGTTCTCTGCTCGTCCACTGAAATCCTCTGCAGGCAGTCCCTAATGGCCGTGCTTTACTGTATAAAAGAAAATGCCTTGCTGGGTGCCAGGTCTGAAAAATGTTCAAAGCCCATTTCCCTCTTTGTCTCTTGTGTACATTTGATATAGAAAGGTTCAGGAAACAACCCACATCTGCCTTTATTTTTATTTCATTTTTTTGGTCCTCTAGGATCTAAAAGAAACAAAAGCTTTTTCTTATTTTGTTATTTTCCTTCTGCCCAATGTGACTGACCTTTTTGATCTTTTATGAGTATGCCAAAAGACAGCCATTGCCAGGTGACTTATGGATGAGCTCGTGTTTAATCAAAAATACAGAAATCATCATAATCTAGGTTTTATGAGGCCTGCTTAGAGGAACGTGCACCAGAACAACGTACACCATCCCATCATGCTAAAACCACTGAAGCCACCCTAGAATGAAATAAATACTGAAACTATATAAATACCTTGCAGAATGTAAATACCAATGTAATACTACAGGGTCCATGACTTGTGAATCTGCCTAACAAGAGAAAAGCATCATCAAGGTTACATCAAGGAATGGGAACCATTAATGTATCGCTCCTAAAATACCATTTAATATATGGGAAGGGGGAAGAAACTCAGTATGCTTAGTAGATAAATGAAGGAATTTCTGTCATTTTACATTTTTTTTATTGACTGAAGCAACACTGTTACTAAACCGAACAAACAATAATAGTACTTCACTTTGCACTAAGCCACAAACTTGTAATGATCATAATAAATCTTTAATTTGTCTGGAGTTTGTCTGAGAACACACATTGTAAAAATGGGTGAAACATCCTACTTTTTCTTGATATAAGAAGTAGTTGCTGCAACATTTCATGGTGCAGTGCAGCTGGTTGGGTATTCTGATTTACTCTGACATTTTTAGGCCATATATGGTGGATTCCATTCTAGCTGTAGCCACTGTGTCACAAACAATGCCAAAATAGGGCTGTGTAGTGGAGGAGAGGGAGAAGTTAAGGAAACCATGTTTGTCATTGAATCTGAAACCCCGGACTTTATTTTATACTAGGTGTATTTGTTTTGATTTGTTTCTTTATTTTTTTTCTGTGGCAGCACGATCAATTTATGGAAATATATACTGACTGCAACCAGGGATATCATTGTAAGGCCTCCATGGACTTTCCCTGATGTTAAACTTTAAAGTAAATGAACAAATGCTGCATATGCTGAAAAAAAAGGAAGACGAAAAAGCAATAAACTCGAGCAACCCGGAGGAAGAAAAAAAGCAGAGGAGATTGACAGCTTGATTTGTTGCAATAAAAGAAATGGCTGAAAACAAACAGGATTTTTGTGACGTCTTTTTGAAGTTGTTGTTTAACCTTTTAAGTACATAGACTGGGGAATTTGGGGTTATCAGGTCCATGCTGTGAACGTAAAAGTATGCTGAACCACGCATTTCCATAGTAATGGAAAAGTGAGTGGGTGAATAATGTCAAGATGTGATTTTTTCTTTCTTCTTTTCCTTAGAAAAAAGTTTTGTAGAAAAAAAGGCTTTTTGGAAGGAAACTATTATTTCAAGAACTGTCCTGGATTTGACAATATACAAAAAGTAAGCAAAAGGAAGGTAATGTGTAAAGGTAACAGAGAAGAAAAGTTTTGCTAGTGTACGTTGTGGGCAGGAAGTGTGTCTGAAGGTGAAATTTAAAATGTCATGAACATGTAACCAACATCTGTCTGCAAACCAAAACATACTGTATCTTGATTAGCCACTCTCCCAAACAGAAAATACCTCATGATCATGTTTTGTTCACAGGGTATGGACTGTCAGCCACAGAGACCTTTCTCACATATTCCTCCAAAAATGTTGTCTTCTTAAGTAGTCCATCACTAAAAGAGGAAAGGCGAGAAGTGAAAAAAACTCAGCAATGGCAAAACTATGAAATTTATCAAGCAGAGATCCAATACTTCAATCCCCAACCATTTATTTATTGCCTCTACTGCAAGACATATCTCTTCTCTTTTGACAGGCGTCCTAGATAATACTTTATGTTGTGTCTGACAAGTTACTTGTGAATGTTTTATATATATATATATATATATATATATATATATATATATATATATATATATATATATCTACACACACATATATAAATATCATATCAGAGCACCGTTCAATACCAGATCTACTCAACACTCTGAAGAGGCAAGATCTTTTTTACTGTGAAACAACAATTAATGAAAAATAAAAAAACTGAAATGTATTTGTTAGATAAGTATTCACCCACCTGAGTAAATACTTGGCAGAACCACCTTTGGCAGCAAACTGTGAGTCTTTTAGGGATAAATCTCTAGCAGACTTGCACATCTGGACTGTGAAATATTTGCCCATGCTTCTTGGCAATATTGTTCAAGCTTTGTCAAGTTGGATGGGGATCATTGGTGGATAGCAATTTCCAGGTCTTGAGACAGATTCTCATTCAGATTCAAGTCTGGGCTTTGACTGGGCCACACTAGGACATTAACTTTCTTGTTTTTATGTAATTCCAGTGTCACTTTGGCTGTGTGCTTGCAGTCATTGTCCTACTGAAAGGTGAATCTCTGCCACAGCTCTTTTGCAAGCAGATGCAAGTTTTCCTCTGGGATTTGCCTGTATTTAACTCCATCCATTTTGCCCACTACCCTGACAAGCTTCCCTGCTGCTGTTCAAAACATCCTCATAACATGATCCTACCACCACCATGCTTCACAACAGGGATGGTGATACCTGGTTGTTGTGCTGTGTTGGGTTTACACCAACTTAATGCTTTACATTTAGCCCAAATACAGTCAACTCCCTATGATAGCATATCACATAATTGCATACTCTGTTTTATTGCAAATGCATATTTTTTAATGCAAACATGATTTGGTTAATTGCATATCGTTTAAATGCTTCAGATTAGTGCATCAAGTTGTGTGGTCCTGTTCACAATTTCATCATGCATTTAACAAATGATAATTGCATAGTGCTGTCCACTACGGAATACTTTTTTCATACGTAGAAGAAAAAAACAATAGAGTTTACCAGCTACACACTTTATTTGCATTTACCATAGAGTAGTTTGAACTGTTTTCATTATAACTCATTCTTAACACTTTATAATACAGCTGCTTATTAATGTGTCATTGATGATTTATACATGTTTAATAGATGATTAATATATACATTATAAAGCATTATTAATGCATTATAAATTAGTTAAAACTCAGTCATAGCAATACGTGGAATGGCCACAAAGTCGAACAGGTATCTAAAAAGTTTCCCTTTTATGAATAATGTATAATCAAAAACTAAAATAATGTATTAAGAATGTGTCAAAGCAGTGGTGAAGTTTGGTTTATAAATTTCATATATTTGAAAGAGGGACACTTTTTAGCTACCTGTTTGAGTTTGTGCCCTATCCATGTATTGCTATAACTTATTTATGACTATTTTATAATACATTATTAATTATTTATAAAGTATGTAATAAACATATATTAAACATTGATAAATCATGAATTGCACATTAATAAGCAGCACTTTATTATTGTTACCTTTTCCTTTCTAAGAAGATGTGAACTGGAGAAATTATATAGTACATTAGAGGCCATATGGCTAGATAGATGACAAATAATGAAATTAAAACAATTTAGAGAAAACTGTTTATTTTGTGAAGCTATTTTTGGTAGTCTGTATTTTCTTTTGTGTTACTGGGAAGCAGGGTTTACTTTTCAACGGTATGTTATTCTGTACTATATCCCAGGTTAATTGAGATTGAGTTGTTGCTTGCTGTACATGCAATAACATATGTTCTTACTGATGTCTGTCTATTTTTGTACTACTGGTGCCATAAGCCTGCAGTTGCTGATTTATAATTTTAGGCTTTTGTCAGAACTAATAGCTGAAGCCCACTGTGTTCTGTATGGGTGATGATGATTCTGATTTATACAACACATGTATGCATGTACGCATGCACAAAAGCTACATTGTCTTTTTATGATATTTAATAACTTCTGTCTGCTGGGATCCTGCTGCACTTGAACACTCCTGAATGTAACACAGCTGCTGGTGATTGTACTTTTGTGCATTTGAGAACATTAAATCCATTCTCTTCCAACGCACACACATCACTGATGCAAAATAATGGGGCAAAAATGCATATACATTATTTAATGGCCATCCTTTAAGTAAACACAGAGTCAGAAAACAGTAGTGGCATTTTGTATTTGTTTTTAATTAAAAACTGACAGCATACTGGTGCAAGAACATCTGTCTGAACTACTCTCAGAAGAAAGCTAATATTGCAGGTTGGTTAAATAGAGAAATGCAGTGCTTGGCTCTGATGCATAAGAACTTGGCTGAATCTCAACTGTGTTCCTCTCTGTACATTTCCCAATGGGAAGAAGGTGTGTCTTTCCGAGTGTGAGAATTTTTAGGAATCTCTGTAGCAAATGTGTTACTCATTAAAATACGATCCAGGCTTCCAAGCTAGATCTGTTTCTGCATTATATCAGGGGAAAAAAGAGGGATAGGCATGGTAGCAGACTGGCAGGGTCCATCTCATTCCATCTACCATTCCCTGCTTGAACTCATCTGTCCAAGTTGTGAACAATTCTATAGATTAACAGTTTTTTTGTTTTGTTTCATTTTATTTTGTTCTGTCTTTAAGTGTAATTAGAAATGAGTTAGTCTTTCCCTGTAAGTCTGGAAGGCTGACTATGTTTGCACAACTTATTCCTCATATGTAACAATACATTATGAGGGATTTATCAAACATGAAGGGAAGGGAAGGCCCTAAAAATGTTCACAAATCAGAAATGGTAATATGTTATCAAATTAACACACATAAACCCCAATGTGTGTTAATGCTTGAGATTGGAATTTGGAAGCTTTCAGCCAAAAGTCTTCATTGCTCTATACAAAGTTGTTGTGTGTTTGCTTGTCATTGTGTTTTATATTCTATGCCTAATTCACTTACTATATACTGAATAATCTCTTGAAAGACAAAGGTTCATGCGTGGCCTCCTGCAACTGAATTTGTAATCCCATTATTCAGCATAAAATGAAAAACAATTATCCCATACCATGCCAGTTAGTGATCCTGTGTATTAATGAGTTATATTATTAAAAGTTTTTGTCCTGTTGTTTAGAATGGTGAACTTATCATTTAGTAATTTGAAATATGTTTAATTAGCAAGTTACCTTCACAAGATAAATAAATAAATTGTACATTAATTCCACAGGTCAGAGGGAGTATATATAAACCTTTTCACAGTGCAGATATAAGAAATATCAAAGTGCTGCATATAACTCTTAATGGTAATTGAACATTTATAAAAACAAATATATATTGCTATTATTATTCTAAGGTTACTCTAAGGTTATTTTTACATTTTATTATGACCCTAAGTCTGTGATTTCTACCTTAAGAAAATGTCAAAAATTCAGTGTAACAAGGAAACATTTTAGTAGCTCATCCTGAGACAGAAAATAACAGAAACAAACAAAAATATTGTTTTTGATTAGGCAGCTGGACAAAGGTGAGTGAGAAGTGAATGAACTAAAAAACATTTCCGTAGTGGTTGTTGTTCCTGTCTAGGTTTTCCCCTTGTCAGCCTAAAAGAAAAACTGATCCCTGCATTTAAAATCTTAAAAGGTATTGACTAAGTGTACTCAAAAGGCTACTTCAAGCCCTACAATTAAATGACCACCAGAAGTCACAAATGGAAATCAAGGGTACAATAGGTATGTTTAGACCTAACAAGAGGGACTTTTTCATGCAAAGATCTGTGGGGTCTGGAATAAACCACCCAGCCATGTAATTGAAACAGATTCTTTGGGTCTAATGGATTAATGCAATTCTGGGATCGATTATTTACCACAAACCAAATGTGCATGATGGGCTAAATAACTTTTTTTGTTCTTATGAAAAATATTGAAAAGTTTAAAGCCCTGAATTGAGTCATAAGCAGGCCTAGTAAAATAACATTGCAAGAAAAGATGTGTTTTATGGGGTTTTCAATTGATTTCATACGCAGTGTAAAATAAAAAATGCAATCACAAATGTAGGTTTTAGGAGTTATTGAGCCTCTATACCAACATGTCTAATGCAGTGATTGGATTTGTGCCATCGTATTGTGATTAAGTAGCTTGCCTTTTAGATGTGGAGCATTTTTCATTTTACCTCTGCTATATTTTTAAACCATGTTTGCGAATAAGGCTGAATTAAGGATGCATTGTTTCATTAAGTAATTGGCAATTAGTAACACTTCTATATTTTACAGCTCTATAATGGCCCTCGTCTTGGTGTTGCAGAAAGATAAATTTTAAAATTAGTCATGGGAGAGGCATTTCTGGAATCTTGGACCACAGATAAGCATATTAACATCCTCAAAAAATTGTAATTAAAGTTGCAAATTACCAAGTTTTTATTAAAGTGAACATTTGCAAAGTGAGATGTTTGAAGAATCACATTTTTATTTTTGTATTTAATAACAATTTCCTCAACCTGTTAACTTGTTCTATTATTGGTATAAAGTCATTTCTTCATTTATATAGATACACCTAATATATGCAAGCCAGATAAGTTTACAATTATAGAAAATAAATGTATTCCAAGATGTATTTTGTATTATTATTATTATTATTATTATTATTAGTAGTAGTAGTAGTAGTAGTAGTAGTAGTAGTAAATGCAAGTGCAAGTGAAAATAACCTAATGCCATTAATTGCTGCTTTTGCTCACATCCATAGACCGTTGCTGTTTGCTGTTGTGCTTAGTGCAGTGTATTAGAAAAGTCATTTGCAGTCCCTTGTTCGTAAACAAACAGAAGCTGTCAGTTTCTTGTCTTGTCAATCTGCACACCTATCCTCCAGAGTTAACCACATCACAATGAACTGTTTCCTTCCCTGACTGGTATGTGAGCTAAGAAGTGAGGGGTCAGCTCATTCAAGCTTAACTGTCTTTATTGCACTGGGCCCCTGGACCAACCTTCTTAACTTTAATTTTTTTTAAAGGACATGAAATGTAGTCCCTGACCCGGACCTCCACTCTGAGCAGTTGCACTCTGTTGCATTCTGCGGAATACTAAACATTGTTTTAATTCTCTCCGTTTAAAAATGACAGTAACAGATGGGCCCTTTGATTAAGAAATCTGCTGAGGTCTGCAATTCCCAACTTCACAGCTGTGATGTTGATTGATAACGAATATAACTAATCCTTAGAGAATTTCACCATTGCAAACTTATTTTCAGTCCTCGAAGACAGCAAGGGGGTAAAGTTCTCACACCAGTTAACTGCACAAAAGCAAAGCTTAATGTAAAACCACAGAATTTCACTTCAGTGATGTGGATTACATGTTTCTGCATTATGTATGATGGCAATCACCTGAAAAAAGTGATTTATTGCACTTAGGAAGGGAGAAGGAAACAAAGGCTCAGCTCCTAATTTGGATAATTAGCATTTAAAGATAAATTAGTCAAATTATGTCTCTAACTGGTAAGGCCAGATACTGCCCAGACCATAATAAGGATCACAGAATATTCCTGAGATGTTCTGATGACCACCCCAAAGTACCGGTCTGTGGATCTAATTTCTGTAGCTTCGTGTAACATAACATCTGTCTCCAAAATGGACCTTGATTAAACCCATGCGTCAATCATCATCTTCAAAATAATCCCAGTGGAGAAAAATATACACTGCACCACTGCACCATTAAGGGGTACATCCTAGTTACGAGATGTCATATTTTTTTCAGTTGGGTTTAATTCAATTTCTCCAGCAGGCAGAAAGGAACATACTGTACAGATGGGTATTGTAGTGTTACTGACAATACGAGTCATCTTCAGGTTGAGGGAGGGAGAATAAGAATAAGTGTATAAAGCCCAAAAAAGAGCCTGCTCAAAGGAGAGACAATCTCCCAGCGCTGCATGTATAATAAACACTGCTCAGAGACTAACAGCCGTAAGATAATAATGTAAACTAGAGCTGCATTTTTAAAAATACCAGCATTGTTGTACGTGTGTCTGTACTGTAAGACAGCTGATCTTTATCAGCTTTGTTATGAAAAGTTCACAGGCTTTTCTGTGTGTTCTCACACTTGTCTGAAACCAGTTAACTCCCATAATCAAAATCAAAATCTCTCACTGGGGCTAATTTGATTCTGCTGTCTTTGGGAAGTTGCACACTTTAATACAAATATGCTAATAGATAAAAAAGTTCACATTTAATCGTGATGTGAGCTTAATGTTGGGGAACCATGTTAGTGAGTGCAACTGCAGCTGTACAACACTGCGATCTTTACTGCTTTTTCAGAATTACATTACATTTGATAAAACGATCACAAAAAAGCTTCTGAGAATTACAATATAAATTGGAATAACCTTTGCTACTGAATTGCTACATCTATTCTGTGTGTTTGTTTCTTGAGTGGAAGACAAGTAATGATCTTTTATTTCTTTATATACAGAAAATGAGGGTGACATGAAGATACATGTTGAATAAACATATGGGTATAAAGACTATGTTGTTCATATAAGTAAATTAGGAGGAGGCTTCTTTTTTACAATAATAAAAATATAAACAGCCTGTTCTCAACTGAGTTACATTACTGTTTATGGTTAGTTGAGTTTAAGACATAAATACAGAACATACCCTGAGCAGAAGGATTATTTAAATGTATTTCTGTTTTGTGTGCTTTGCTTATGATCTTTGGGAAACAAATCAACCCTTCCTGTTATGGGACCCACTAGGAAACCCATCTTAACAAACTGTGTTGGAAGCTTGTGCAGTATAATTAGATTTAATTGCATTGCATTAACCTAAACCTCTGTTTTAATACCTTTGCTTTTTGTTGTTATTGTTATTTTTACAAGTAACATTCAGCACACCAAAAATATTCATTTTCGTAAGTCCATATAAATTCCAGATATTATTAAAAAACTTTTCATACTTAATAATAAAATGCTTAATATGTTTGCCACATTTCTATGCTTATAGCAATAGATTGTGATTTAGAATGCAGAGGACGTTCCAAATGTAGGCCGTAAGAAAACAATTTCCTTCTATTTGTTGGAGGCTTAAATCTTGGGGCAATCTACAATACTAAATAAAGATCTTTCTTTTTTTTACTCATCAGAAAGTAAGAACCATTAGATTGAGTCTATGCACAGTCTTATATGTCAAATTAATAATGTTGTAAAGAATGACTAAGGTTAAATCATGAAAGAAATGATGTAGTCCTGCGAGGTACGGTATAGGCGGTGAAACCAGTGACCCTTGTGCGTTCATAAAATTGCAGAGAATGGTCAACTGACCTAGACGTGAGCTGAAAAGTAAAATAATACTTTCTTCTGTTTTTCAGTATTGTAGGCTCGGCTGATGAGATGAGTCTAGACACTATCTTGCCGAAACTAGGCAGTCAAGAGACAGTAGCATTGCTAATATATCTATGAGAATGTTTTTATAGTCTGTGCTAGGGATATAGCTGCAACATCTAGTGTCTGAAAAGATCATTTGAATATCCCCTTTATATACTGTAAAAGCCAACAACAATAGTAGAGGTTTTTCTACTCTATCCTATTGCAGAATTGTACTGCATTTAATTAATTTCCAGTTCCTTGTGCAGTTATAAACATAAATTTATTGCTATTTTTGGTGCTGATGTTATTTTAGGTTTTAGTGTTATGAAATAATGATCAATCTCTAGTGGCCACAAGTTGTTTCTGTCTTTCTTTCAGTCCTAGGGGTTGGGGAGGGTTGTCCTATACTAAAACTGAACTAGTCATGAAACTAACAAGGGACACATTTTGGACATACTTTTCTTATTGTGTTCCTTTGTACACTGCTCTTTAACAAGGCGATGTAATTTATTTTTTTATGGAGACAGGCTACTACGTATGTGAGCCAGGGATTTGAAATGGAAATTGTTAGGTTTTCTTGAAGTGAACAACTTTCATAGTTAGTCGACAGTCAACCTGATAAAATATAAATGATCTGAGAGGGATTTCTGCTTTTTTGTTTGTGTGTTTGTTTGTATATTTGTTTTACCACCTAGCCAGTTGGATGTTGATCCAAGATTGTTTAAGGCTATATTAACAGGCTTTGACATGTTTATGAATATCTAAATAAAGAAGGTGTATTTTAAAGCTTCTGGTACACACTTAAAAATAACAAATTCGAGAGGGTGCAGAGACTGTAAATATGGACTATAGCGCTTTAATTTCTCACTTCTGATATTGTAAGAAATGGGAAAGTGACAATCGACAGCATCTAGATTAAAAAACAATCTTACTCTAGCCTTAACGAATCCAAGATAAATGCATTGTTGTATAAGTAATGATGTTACTTTCCTGGAAATGAGGCTTTTCACAGCATCTATCTCAGACATAAAAAAAAACCTAATAGAAAAGGGTAATAAGTGTGAGATTTGATGTTAATATTTGAATGGTTACATTTGAAAAAGCATCAACAGCACATAGCGGAATAGTCACAGATTAATTTCACAGATCTTGTAAGGCTTGATCAGTGATGTTGTACATTAAGTTACTCAGAAAATTCAGAATATCACAATGTTTAAATATGGATCAAAATATATCCCTGCTTTGTTTTAGTTTTTTTTTTACCTTCACACAAAAATATTTGCATAAGAGTATAACAGGCCTGACAATTCCAAATATTTAATAATAAAATCCTGAAAAGAATGAATATTACATTATATTTACAGCATAGTATCTGCTTTAGCCCAGGGATTTTTTTTTTTTTGTAATTAATTAAAGTTTATTCTAAAGCCAATACAGGAATTCAAATTGTTACAAAGAAATGCATTTAAACAATGGACAGGTTTTTATTCTCATTCTTTTCACGTGCATTTTTTTTTCTTTCTCCAGTGTCCTAGGGCTCTTTATGTACACAAGACTTGTTTGTGTCTTGGCTCTCGTGATTTGCACAGATTCAGCACATTTCAAGGGCTGCTCCAGATCCTTTCCAATTAAAATGCAGATTTTCTGTAACCCAGACTTGCAGTACTCAACAGCCGTAAAAATGCAAATGTCTACATTGGGCTTTCAAAGTGAAAACACCAGCCATGTCTAAAATTCAGTTACTAAGTGCATTACAATGTAGGATATGTACTGCCCTAACATGGCTGGTTAATGTTTCTCCATAATACAGTATCTGTAGAAGTGGTGTTGTGTGTTCCCTGTGCTGTTTAAACCATTAACAGAAAACCGAAAGCCTGTCTGCTGGGAGTTCTTCAAGGCGCCTGGAGGATTCTGTAAGGATTGTCTCTGAGACGGATCGGAGAATAACCTAAAGCACACACTCACGTACAGCCCGCAACGCTGAGTATATCAGATCAGGAGGAAGATTAATGGTGTGCTTAGAGCATCTAAAGCAGCTGTTAAAGTTATGATTAGTGAACTGAATTTGTTTCTTTGCGGTTCTAATGCATAAGGCATAAAAAAAGATGAATTCATGCAAAAATAAATAAATAAATAAAAGCGTAGTGTTCAAGTTTCACCCCAGAACTTACAGTCTCTCTAGGCATGTGGAGATAATTTCTCCAGGGAATGGATATCAAACACCAGAGTGTGGGCAAAGGTGGTATATATATATTTATTTATTCTGTTTTTGTAAAGATAAAGGCTCTAAGTAAAAAAAAAAAAAAACTATTTCTAACCTTTGATTGGAAGGACCCTCTACAGATGTAAGAGCGAAAGTAGTTTGGGAGTTTCTACTTCTATATATTTTTTTAAAGATAGATATCTAGTCTGCCTGATATATGAACTGCCTCTTTAGCAAATGTCTGTTTGAGACAGTGATATGCAGGACAAACAACAAGCCACAATGCATAAGATGTAGGCGCCAGCTTTGCCTTTAATTGTTGTTGTGACTGTTTTGATAGATGGCCAGGGAATTCCTTCTACAGTGCAGTTTCTAGCACAGACAGAGAAGTCTCTTATGGACTAAATGTTCCAGATCATCTCAGGGGTATTCAATGGGATTCATATAAAATCTTTGAAAAGTGTTGTTCTCCTTGAACAGTGCAGCCTTTCAAATGTTGCAAGATTTCTAAGATATTACAAGTGTCTTGAATTCAATATTGAACTTTGTTCTTTTTATTTGTTCATCCAGAAGATCAGTAGAGGAATCTGTTGCAGAATTATATATATATATATAATTGGAGGTGTTTCCATGCAGTGTTTTTAACTCATTTAATGCATGTATGTGTTTGATGAACTGAACCCATAACTATCCTGAAATATGCAGATAATATACTAGGCCTTTTCCTTTCTCATTTTTTCCAAAAACAAATTTTGGAGCTGTATTTTACAGCTATTATACATGAAAACCATCCCACTTTCCTCCCAACTGTTTATTCTAATTTTCTATTGCTCTTCCTAGTATTTCCCCTCCATTAGGTGCATAGAACAATCTGTGATTGACATCTGCTTGACAGGAGTTGAAACTATCCTGATATATTCACAGTTTTGCTCTTACTGCTCCAAAGCGCAAGAACATATGGAAATTAACTCTGCGGGAGAGATGCCACGTGCTGCCTGTCACCACTTTATGGTTTTCGCTTCTTGCACTTATTTGAGCATGCATGTTAATTTAGCTGGCATAGAACAATAAAACATCTGTAAATACCCTTTTCTTGACATGTACTCAAGGACATGCAATGCCTTTGTGAAAAGAGAAAACATGCATATTTAAGAGATGACATTTAAAAGCTAGCTAGGGTACAGCACCTTTCTAAATGCTGTGTGTACTGTTTAAATGTTAGGCCTGCCCCTCTCTTTTCCCACCAGCAAACATATATAGTTTGTATTGTTTGGGATACGGGAGCAATTTTAAATAGAGGTATACCTGCATTTGTGGCCCTGAAAATAAAGACTGTCATAAAGTGAACTGTTGATATGGAAGTTGATATGGGTTGAATCTACCACCACCTTTTTTAAGCCTACTGGGAACTTTTTCTGCTCCTGCTGTTTGATCAGAATGAATCACCTGAGGGGATTTCATGGATCAAAGGACTTTTTACAGAAGATCATGTATGAGGAAAAGCCATTTGGCCCATCAAGGCCTGTAAGTTCTCTGAGAGTTAATTGAAGCCTTTAAGAGCATGTCCCCAAGGGATTACAATGATTATTTACAAACATCCTACCCTTGTAAATAATGTTCTACTTGTCTTTAAAGACTCTCTCCCTGAACTCCTATTTAACAATAGTTACTACAATAGTTTAATTAAAATAATTATTTTCATTTTATACCTGCTTTCTTTCTCTGTGAAATGTTTAATTAGGTCTTTCTAAGCCTTTATCTTAAATGGTAATGCACATGTTTATCTTTTCCCCTTGTATTTCAGTTTTCCTTCATTGTATTTCAAAATGAAGAGTAAGGGCAGAAGTTACTGCAAGCTATTATGCCTTTTAAGAGGAAATATGACAGCCCAATCTTTCAGCCTCTTGTTGTTATCACTAGTTCAGGAAAGACTGCAATGAACAAAAATCCCATACAAATGAATCAAAAGATGTGTGCAGTGGTTCAGCAACAGTAAAAGAAAACTGACATATTTTACTCCACATGGGGCATGGTAGTGGCAGGTTGTCAGTGGCCCTTCCCTGAATTTAGTGGCAGCTTTGATCAGGTTGCCCATCAAACCCGTCTCCATGGTCTAACTGGATTGGCTGCATTAGCAGAAAACCATTTTAGAGAAGAGTATATCTGTTGCAACTGGGTCATGGTAGATAAATCTTGCTTATATAAGCAATATACGATGGCATGTCACAGACAAAATCTTATAACTCCCTAAACACAGAACTTTCAAAGATTTCTCTCTCTGTGTCTGTTACCTGTTAACCTATTATAGGTCAAAAGAAGTAGTGTTTGGCTGGAAACCAATGTCTTTTCTTCAAACAGTTTTATGTATCCTTGTTTTTCTGAATTACTTTGTAAAGATTGTGTTTTAAAATTATTTACATGTGAGGCTGGGCTTATTTGATGCTCTTGGTATTGTTATTATAGTAGCTATTTTGCTGCTACCTACTGATATATGATATCAGTTTCATCACATGGATTGCAACTGATCGAGATTAATATAAATTCCTCTACATAGCGTAATTTGATATTTTATAAACATTTTATAAACACTCATACAAGGGGATGTTTAGAGACCCAATTAAGAGTAACAGTACCATAAATTACCATGAGGTGCTACACTATATATGCTACAAATATAGGTTTAGACTTTCACAAAGCGCACTGAGATTTATCACAGCTTTATGTGTTTTCATCATTGGGAACTGAATAAACACAGATTGGGTATAAACAAGAATATTTTCACAAATTACACATTACACCTTTGTTTTTTTTATATTATTTATTTTATTCAATTAAACTCTAGCTAGGTGCCATTGTGTTTTAAGTGAGGCTCTAAGCACTACTAAAACCACAAGTTTCATTCCCACACTCCTCAGCTTAAAGGTTAACATCAAAGACACTAACAGTTCATTAACAAGCCGTGGAGTGGCTCAATTTTAACAAGCCCACAGCCCCGAATGCACATGCTGGCTTAAATCATACAAGAAAAGAAAAAGGGAAAAGTTTTCTTAAGTAACTTATTTTGATACCACTTGGCGATAAAACCTCACACAATAGTGCACTTGCCGGCTTTACTGTGTGGCTGAGATACAGAACATATACAGAAACTAAATTTAGAACTAGTTCCAGTGCATTCCAATGTTTCTACATATTACATCTCTAATGCTTTTTTAATGCTTCAGCTACAATAATATTTTCTGGGTAGAGGGTAGCCAATTGTTTTGATTTATCTAGCTGCTGATATTTGGAACTGGTGCAGAATAAGCAATGGAAAACAAGAACCAAAAAAGAAAAAAAAATCAATAGGGGACTAACTTGAAAAAATCCACAACAGAAAGCAGTAGGGACTGCCAAGTGAAAACTGCCTCTGCCAACTCAGTATAGACTTTTATTGCCTTGTTGTGTTCCCCACAACTTGTTAAAAATGTAGTGTTTTGGGAATGGGGAAAGCTTTAGATACTAAATGCAATTTCATAGCAGGTCTATGTATCAAGTGATATCTGATACAAAAATGTGTATGCACAGGTAAATAGTATTTGCTTGCTACTGGAACAGTACTGGAAATAATGGTTGCACTGTACTTAATATACACAACGAAGGGTTGCGAATGCATTCTCGGTTATCTGAAAAAGGAAGCACTGCCCAAGGTGGAAGGGTTTCTGCGCACTTCCATAGGAACTTAATCGAAACGTCACTCTATCAAAGCTGCCATTGGCCCCTGCACTCGTCAGTTCAGTTTAGCTGCAAAGTGAAAGTAAATAGGTTGTAGTAAGGTGATTTAGTCAATGACTAGCAGGAATTCTGTTCCAGGTGGAGCCAGGTGGGGCCAGGTGTGAATTGGGGGCAGGTAGACAAAAGCTACTTAAAGCAGCTGTTGAGACCAAGAAGTAAACATAATTATTAAGTTGCCACAGACAGACACAGGAGAGTACAGGTGAGAGGCACCACGGGGCACAGGAACCTTTCATGTGCCACACGCTGAACACAGGAACAGTTGACGCCTGCTGGTTAGTCCAGCTTACGCAGGGCAATGTTAGTTCTATTGTGTTAATTAATTAACTATGTACACAGCGGGGCACGATAGCAGCTCACATGCTTACTGCTGAAGACAGCAGCAGCGGTCTCTTGCTCTATGGCACACAGCCAGAGCGGGCCACAGACTTGGTGACCAAGGAACTATTTATACATCGAGGAAGCGAGAACAGCTCGAGCGCCATCATCTGGAACAGTGGCAGTGATGCTCCAGTTAATTCCAGTTAAGACGGAGCCACAGTCCTGCTGTTATAAACATGGTAAATACATAAAGCAGGGTACAGGCCAGACGCGTGCACCACAGAAACACATTGTCAATAATGAATAAACTATATACAGGCGGCCTGTTAGGGCAACGTACCTGGAGGCCGCATGACAGATACTGGGAACACATCAGCAGGGCTGTCAGCAAGTCCAGGAGCAGCTCTTGTGGGTGCTCGACTGGAAGGCATAGTCCGGTGGAGGGGAAATACGGTTCGAAATAGCTCCCACAGGGCCGGTGGACTCATAGGCCAAGGTGTTCACAATCCAATGCGAGAGGTGCTGCTTTGAAAGCACCTGGCCCTGTGTCCATGCTGCATAGGACACAAACAGTTGGTCCGAGTGCCTGGTGTCCTTAGTGCATTCCAAATAGCACCTGAGGGACCACACAGGGCAGAGCAGGTGAAGCCAACTCTCCTGCTGCGAAAAGAAGGGATGGAGACAGCACTTTCGGGAGTGCCGTTGATCCAGGCATGACTCACTAAGATTGCCACTAGATACACTTTTGAGCATGGATGGGGACTTACCCTGGTCAAGCAGCTCTTGTAGGAACTGTAAAATAACCACAATGGTTCAGTTTACTGGGTCTTGACCGCCGTCTTGGACCAGGTGCTAAATGTCCACCAGGGATAAGAATACCCCTCATGGAGGGAGCTCTCGCCGACCGAATAGTGGCTACTACCACGTCTGACAGACCCCAGGAAATCAATCGCTCCCGCTCAGGGGCCAGGCCCATAGCTATAGGAGGCCCGGGGTTGGGGTGCCAAAGCGTGCCCTGTGCTTGGGACAACAAGTCCGCTCTCACCGGGAGCTGCCAAGGCTCTCCGTGGAGAAGGGCGATCAGGTCTGTGAACCAGATTCTGTGTGGCCACTGCGGGGCTATCAGCAGAACTGTCACTCTCCTGATCTTCTCCAGGACCACCAGGAGAAGAGGGAATGGTGGGAACACATAGAGGAAACAGCACGGCCATATGTGAGCTAGCGCATCAATCCCCAGTGTTCCAGGGGCAGTCTCAGACGGAGAACCACTTCTGCTCTACCGTACCAGCTCCACAATTGCTGTATCACTAGCAGGTGGAGGCACCATTTGGAAACTGGTGGAGCTCCCCGAGAGAGGAGATCCGCCGCCGTGTTGGATACGCCTGGGAGGTGAACTTCAGACAGCTTCCCAACCCTGTTTTGAGGCGTTTGTCGTCATGACTGCTCAGTGGCAGACTGGGCCCAGGGGCACACCGAGAGTCAGATTGCAAGGGCTCTGACACCAATGGAGCACCTTCCAGCAAGCCGGAGTGACTGTGACTCGGCATGCTGGATTGCGGCGAGGGTGCCTGAACCACCACTGCAGCGTCCTCAATCAGAGGAGGCTGAGGGGGAGGGTCTGAGATGCAGCAGCCTCTGACAAAGGGACACCATGACATGTGCTCTCAGTCAGAAGAGTGAGAGACACACACACGTATGGAAGCAACTCTCTCTGGTGGCAGCGTGGTGAGCATGGCAAATGAATTGAGGTGCAGTCCGAGGAACTGTGCCTGTTGTATTGGAATTAGATGGCTCTTCTCTTGATTGACTTGGAGGCCCAATTCGGAGAGGAGGACTAGAATCAGGTTTGTTTGGTTCTGAACCTGCTCCCAGTCATATAGACAGACCCCCTGACAATGCAAGGGGGCTATGTTAAGGTACAACCACTTCATGGAAAAGTGAACCCTTCGGGTTCCCCGGACTAGGATAACCCCTGGACTAGGATAACCCCTGGACTAGGATAACCCCTGCACTAGGATAACCCAGCACCGTCAGTGCAGCATGGTGGGTGGATCCTCCGCAGGATACGAGCTCAGGAAGAAACGTCACCGACACAATGCCAGATCGTTTGTCTTCAGTTTATTTCTGCCACAGGACACAGTTTTATACATGTCTGGAGTCCGTTTTGGGGCAGGACATATTACAGATCTAGTTGCTAGGCAGACATGGAATGTGTCCGATACCATAACTCCTAACACACTCGAGAGTTTCGGTTGACATATCTGCACAGTTTGCCTAGCAGTAGATGACGTGGGACTCTATCTTATTTCTGGTTTGTCTGAAGAGCTGCATGTATATTGTTTATGTTGTCAGCTCTGAGCTGTTCCTCAAAATATAATATAAATATAGGGAGTTTGTGGTTTGACATTTTCAAGATAGAGTCAAGGGGAAGGTTGTGGGTTCAAGTGTCTAGAAACACAGTTATGCGCGAGTATGTTATTTCTGCAATAATGACAAGTTTCAGCCCCCCTGCCACGTCAACATTTCCAGTGAGATATGTCAATGTCAAATCTGCAACGTCTGTTCTAATCTAATCCTACAATAAGAATACAATACAATGAGTTACATGGTTACAGTAGGTTAAATAATCAGTATGCCTACATAATATCAGAACAAAGCTTAATAATTCCTAACAGTTAGTAGAATATGTTATATAAAAATCCTTGTACTCTGTTCTCCCAACATGCAGAGTATTATACAGTGGGTATATACAATACATAGGGGGCAATTTTACCCCAACAGGCTAACACGGTGTCCATGCACTTGGAGAAAGTGTGTGGGACGAGTGACAGGCCAATGGGGAGAACAGCAACCTTGAACACTTGGCCTTCGAAAGCGAAGCAGAGAAACTTTCTGTGCTCCTGTGCATTGGGGATGTGAAAGTAAGCATTTTTCAGATCCACCTTGGTGAACCAGTCATCGGGCTTGATGGCCTGGGACATGGTGCGCAGGATGAGCATCTTGAATCACAGCAGCTTCAAGTGCTGCGAAGGCCCGTAGGCTTAACCACACAGGGGGCCAAGGGTAGTAGACCACCAGCCATAGCGGTATCTAAAACCGAGGCCTGCACACACAGACAAGGAGGCATAGCAGAGCTCTTTCTCAGCGAGATCTCCTATAGCCACAGCCACGGGATGTAGTGCTGGCGCAAGCCGGCGGAGGAGCCCCTCATGAGGGCGAGATCTCTTACAACACACCGAGGCTTTAGGCCAGGCAGCCGGGCCTTGTATTTTACTGCTGCTGCTAGCACTCCTGCTGTGGAGGAAAAAGCCCTTTGGACAAAAAAACAACACAGCAAGCAGTTGGAATATATAAGACACTATATAAACACGACTGTTATTTTTAAAAGTGTTCTATTCAAATGAAACTGAAACCAAAAGTGCAGCCAGAGCCCTGGGGCCACTTGCACAAAAGGTCTTAATGCTTTTAAGGCAATTTTTTAGGTCTTAGACTTAAATTTAAGCCCAAAATAAATAGGCCTGTTGCACAAAACAACATAAAATCTGTTTGGTCTGAAATGTAAGTCATTTGTTAAGCCTACCCTACAACAGGCTTAAATGGTGAAAAGGTATCTCTTGCTATAGAAACTGATATTAAACCAACATGGCAGCACATATGCCAGGTAATTTGGAATTATTACATTAATGGGTACTTCATCAAGAGTGGATATTTAAGGACAAGCAAAAGCCTTCTCATATACATAATTCAGAATTAACACAGGAGAATGCAAAAGCTGTACAAAAATATTTCAATACTTAACTACATACAAAGTAATGGACGTTTGACTAAAAATAGTTGCAACTAATTTGACAGTGAAATGTTTAATCTAATTGATAAAAAACATTTAGGTGAACTATTACAATAAAAATTCAAATCTATTATCTAGAATCTATTATAAATAATGACAAATATATTAACAACCATCAACTCTTAATAACTACAATAATAATTTTCTCCTTCCCCCTTTAATTTAATTTTACATTTTGAATACTAGATCAAGTTTTTCCCTTTACAACAATAGATTTCCATTCTGGAGTTACAACACTTCAATGTGAAGGTCCTCTCTTTGAACCTAGCTTTTCTTTTTTAGTTTGAACGGGGATGACATCTTCAGAATCTGCAATTAAATAAGTGAATGTCCTGTTGTTATGTAGTCAGTAAAACAGCTATAAAATAAGCAATATATATTAATAATTGTAACAATACAAATAGGTCTACATTAAAATTATTACTTGATTAGTATTTTTTTATGTTCTTCGCAAAAATAATATCAGACTTTGTTGCCAATTTCACAGGACTTAGACTAAGGCTAAGACTTAAAGTAAGACCTTTTTAGTGCAACCGGCCCCTAGTGCATGGACGGAACAGAATTGATGTAGCTATCAATAATAACTAATGCGATAAATAGAAACACACACACATACTAATAAGGGGGGCGAACAACACAGCTGTGAAGACAACCAACCGAAACAGTAATAATAATAACAATAATAATAAGGTCTAGTGCACAGACAAGGCACAGAGAGCTTACGTTCTCAGGTCCAGCGAAATGGCAAGGGAGGAAGAGCCTGCGCTGATGTCATGTTTTATAGGACAGGAAGTGGGAAGGACCTCTTCTGAGTGACGAGCACAGGGGCCAATGGCAGCTTTGATAGAGTGACGTTTTCAATCGGGTTCTGACGGAAGTGCGCAGAAACCCCTCCCCCTTGGGCAGTGATTCCGACTTGAAAGATAACTGTCAAAAAGCTATTGGTCTGAGTCTTATGCTTGAGTTAATCCTGACAGTGCTGAAATAAATAAATACATATATAAATAAATTATATTTAAAATTTCGAACAATGCATGACTGGAGAATGTATAAAATAGTTATCTTTCAAATGAGCATCTGGAAGCCTCAGGATATAATTCTATTACAACAAATTAAATGTTGATGAAAAGTTATTGGAAAACAAAATCTTCTGATGAGTCAGGGTTTCAAGGGGACCCCTTTGCTAAGTGTTGACTCATAGGCTGTTTACGTGTTGTTTTGTTCTGTTTTTAATAACTTAGAATTAAAAATAGATTCCCCAATCTGCATTTCTATTTCTATGATGGCATTTTATTCATTGCAAACCACAAAACAAAAACATCCACAAAGCTGTTCCTCAAATAGCTTATGACAATGCTTTGTGTCCTGGGCCCATTACTTACTTGCGTATTTATTACAGATCATGGACTGTCTACATGAATGTTGATGCAGGAGGGACAAATCTAGTTGTTTTTCCATATTTATAAATTATTCATATGCTGTGATGTAAAGTACTTCATATATAAGAGATTGATTATTCTTAATCGGGAACCTGTTTGGAAGCCCTGACCTCTATAGCATTTTCATATCAAACATGAAAGGTTTATTCACCACTATCAATTAGAAGAACATGGTCTTGACATGCGTCAGATTCAACATGTTAGTGCTCACTTGAGCAGACAGCATTTTACATACAAAGTTGTGTTTTGATACAAATTCAATTTGCAGCAAAACTGAAAATTATTTTCCCCCACTTTGGTACTGCCAATCACTCTGGGATTATCTGCAGTCTGCCTTAGTTAACATCATATTTTATTAATATGTGTATTTGGGCTGCACAGCAAGTTCTCCATTACACGGCAAGCCATCTGTTAACATAAAATGTGATTTTTTTTAAGCTTGCACCAAAATCTAGTGTGTGAGAGAGTGAGAGAAACACACACACACACACATTTATCTTATGAGATTGAAACAATATGTTGGCAAATGTTAGGCCCATTTCTGAATTGCTTTCTGGGTCATCTATGACTTAATATAGTGGCATAAGACTGTCTCAGGCATTTAATGCATTAGCTTTTATGCTTGTAAGCCCTTGGGATTTTCTTGAGAACAAGCTTTTTAATATCTGTTTTGCATAGCAGGTTTTGATGATTCAGTCCAAACTGTGCATATACACATTCGCCCTCTAAATTGGGAAGGGACGGTTGCAAGAAGTTTACAGGGGAGTTAAGAAGGAAGAAGAAAAAAAAAGAAAAAAAAAGAAGAGTAAAGAAGGAAGGAAGGAAGAAGCTGGTGGAGGGAGTCAAGAAGCTATGTTACATACATTTGTTGAAAAGCAACTGCTCAGGTTGTTCAGCGGTTTCATTGTTTTGTCAGTGTTTTATAGTGACCACCTCTGGGTTTTATTCAGTGCTGACAGTTGACAATACAGAAAATGAAGCTTTTGCCTTTCTCTTTATGTGTCACAGATCTGAATTATGGAAATAAGAGGCACATTTACAGCTCACACAGTATTCCTCTAGACTTTATTTTTTTACATTTTGCTTCTGTGGATTGCAGAATAGCAGGACAGCAGTTTGTCATTCACATCCCTGTAGCTTGTACTGTAATTACAGCTCTGTAGGAACCTCATATTTATGTTTTGTTGTTATATTAAATATTTTAAGAAATTACAGCTTTCAGGTACTATCTATCACAACTGGGAACTATTAAGACCTGTACTGAATACTACTAATGTTCTGTTATTAAAGAAAATATGTATTTATGTAAATATTTTCTAAAGTTTCATGTCACAATATTTTGATTAAGTAAGTTTCCAAGTTAAATGTACCTTCGGGAGAATCTTTTTGCTCTCTCCATTTTGATAGATAATCTGCATTTTCCCTTCTTTTCAATATTGTATTGAATAATATCCTTTATATATACAGTATATATTCCAGACCAACATAACTCCTGAAAACATTTTTCAAGGCCAATTGAAGAACTTGTGCAGAGAAATAAATGAGTATTGTACAATTATATAAAGCTTTGTAACCTTATTTAAAAATAATCTTGGGATCATTGTAGAAGAGCTAGAAATGTTATTAATAGAAACAAATGCCAAACACCTATGACAAAAATCAAAGTGCATGTGTTACAAACTAGGTACAGTACATGTGAGTTCTTGGTACATTTCCTTTCCTTAAAATGTTCCTCTTTCTCATCTGTAACATTTATCCTGCTCTTACCCTGCTGACTGATCCACCTATGTAAAATTCTGCTGACTTCTTTAATCACAGATTATCCCTAATTACACATTTCAGTTTATTTAAAACAAGTTTTTCTGAGGAGAATGCAAATTGTTGGCAACTTAAATTTAAACTTTTTTCTTTCATTTTTCAAAGAAACCTGAGAAATGTGTTGAAATGCTATTTTAAAATGTTTTAATCCCTTCTAAAACTGCAAGATTGAATTCCAGAAAAGTTGGCAATATTTTTAAACTTATAACAGATATGGAAAGGGTATTATTTGTGATTCCATATTGTTTTTTGTTTGTTTGGTTGGTTGTATGTTGTTTTTTAAAGAAAACATGTCTTTCTATTTCTTAAAAGTTGGTATTTTAGTGATATAAATTGATGTTGTTGATACTCACAAAAAAAAACAAAAAAACATTCATGGATAGATACAAACCCATAAACATGGTAATTAACACAAAAACATATGTTCATGTAGTAGTTTATTCATATAGATATTTTTGAAAAAGATAACATTAAAAAAAAAAAGTATATTTTTTGTAACCTGGGATCTTCAATGTTTGTGTTTCAAAGATAAAAATATTAAAATGTATTCAACCTTTTACTTTCACCATCAGGCTGTGTAGTTTCATAGAACAAATAAAATACATAATTAAAAAACAGGGAAATAACAGAGTATAATACTGGAGCATTATGAGCACAGGTGAGCTTTATTTGTGTTTTAATGACTGGAAAAATTGTGTGCTACCCAAATGCCAGTCCCAGGGTCAGTTTTAATATGCAGAATTGTAATGCAATAACAACATTCTCCATTAACAGCATTAATGAATTGAAAACTGAAGAACATTGAAATTATGCAATGTATTTATGTGAGAAATGCATACAATTACCCCTTTTCCAGAAGATTTTACTATTTTTTTCATCAGGTAAGTTTACAAAGTTAAATAATAAATAGCACAATTACCAGTCCCATATTGCAAACTATCCCTTTCCTTCAGTTAATATTGTGCTCAGGTCATTTGAAAATACTATTGAAGGGGACTTAAAAAATGCAAATTTTATAAGACTCAATGTTGAAAGGCTAGAGAAGATTGTGTGTTCACAATCTATGGGGAAATTGTATTGTTTTGTTGTATTGTTTGGTTGATTTAAAAAAAAAAAAAAAGTTTTGCTCCAAATTGTTTTGTTTGTGTCCTTAGAAAATGCTAATCAAACCTAATTAGAACATTATTAATATAAATTATGGATAAAGGGATATGAAATGTTTTTAAACATTAATTTAATGAGGGCATTTAGTTCACTAAAAACCTATTAATGTCATGATGTGACAGAACACAGCACAATATGCATACCATCAACACATACTTTTAAAAATGCATGACTGCTTTTCCATTTCAATATGGAACAGGGTTAAAGTATCATCATGAGCCATCAAACTTGCTCTTGGGAGGGCTAAGGGCCTGTTTAAAATGTTTATTCACCATTTCACCACCCAGAATAATCCACTTGAGATGCCTCATATCTGTTCAAGGCCCAGGAGGGAGCAGGTAACTCAACACCTCAAAGCAAAACTGAATCTTCCAGGTCAAGGACTTTGAAGTTGAAGATTTACAAAACACGGCTGAGAATGGCAGAGCTGCCATTCCAGTAGCGTGTGTAGCAGCTAGACGAAGAAGATAGAAGTAGCATCCTGTTTCTCTTTAGGCTTTCATCTTTCCAGCAGAGGAGCAGAGAGAGCAGAAAGCAGTGAGGATTACACTAGCTGCCCAGTGCCCACGTTGATTAGAAACCAGCCACGATCTCACAGGAAGAAGAAGGGGGTAAAAAACGTCGATGCTTTATCTGTGTTCCCATGCTTTAAATCCCTTTTGGCAGAACATCAAGATAATTGCATCTTCTGCTTTTTTAGTGCCGTGGCAATTGATTGGATTATTCAATTAATGAATGTATTTCTCATTTCAATCACAAACTTAATCCCACATACTTCGCTTATCAGCTTCAAAAGTCGCTTGTTTGTTGTTAAAACTATGGTGGAACTTAATGAATTTTCTAAATTATTCCATGCAGGTCACATATATCAGCTGTTATACTTGTAATGCATTCACTGTTTGCTCAGGCACAGCATACATTTTTGTTTCAGTATCTGTCTGTCTGCCTAGTTAAGCAAAGAAGTACATATTTATGGTGCCTTAGATAACTGTTGTAAGCCTTTATACTTCTACTAAATCTCTTTCCATGAAAGCCATATATAAAGTTTAGATGTGTGTCTGTGTTGTATGAATAGCAGATTTGTGATTTATAAATATATATAAACCAAATCAAAACTGAGAACAAATAAAGTAATAAGGGGATTTAAGAAGTATTGTTTGTATTTTTACCTCCAGCCTTTGTAATGGTGATGCTATACCTCCCATCCCACAGTTGAGTATTTTATACATCCGCCTACACTCACGCCCACGTTCTGTTTTGTCTCTGCACTTTCAGTTCTGTTGTGCGTTTATTCAACGTGCTATTGTTCAGCACAGAGCCAAAAAACCTTGAACAAGACATGCTGCCTGAAACAGAACCCTGCATGAGGTTAGGAGGCAATATTCTTTCTCAGAGAATGAACCAGTATACAGTTATCTTTAATTTTATGGTTGCCTTTTTCAATCTTCCTACTGCAACATTTAGCTATTTTTTGTACAGATATATCCATATGTATATGCTTTATTAAACTTATTTAATGAATGTCCTATTTCTAGAAGTCTCTTAAGGTGTCTATGGATGTCTACAGATGTGATATTGGTGCAAAACTCAGTAACACTGCCACTTTTTATGTTTTAAAATAGTCTTAAACCATTTTAGTATTATATAAATAGTGTTAAACATTTATAAGTGGCTATTCACTAGGTAGAAATTAAGCCTTAGACATTAAATGCATTGAAGAGTGATTTGGAGTATTCTGACTCTGAGATTGCAAGAAAGTGTTGCCGAGGTCACAAAGTCGGATGAAAGAGATCCGAGAAAGAAAAGGGATTCGTATGTTGTTTGACTGTGTTGGACAGAACACGTTCTCTGTTTGTTTATTTGTTTTCCACCTACTCTCGGTTATTCTCAGCACATCTTCCTGACTGTGCCTGGGGTCCCTCGTTTGCATGAGTGGGGTTGCAAGCCCCATCCTCCCTCTGTCCTTCAGGGTTCCTGCTCTTGTCAACTGTCAACTTGTTATTCAGGGCTGTGTGTGAGGAACTATGTGCGACGAGATCCTGGGGATGCCAGAGCCTGCGGGAAATACCAGTAACTGCTTGATTGCTACTGACTGTAGTGACTTGCAATGATTACAGAAATGCAACACAGATGTATAATCTTTCTGGAGGGCTGTTTTTTTCTTTCTTTCTAAGAAGCACAGGTACTTGAGAAATCACTATTCAACTGTTAATGTATTGTCATTTTAGATTTTATGTGTGTATGAACCAGGTGTAGTGTGAGTATTATTTTATTTATTTATTTTCATACTGGCAAAAAAATCCTTAGTGGCCTGTCTGTAAACTGTAAGTTGCACTATAAAATGCTGTCTCTTCTACAATGCACCTTCACTGGGTTTTGTGGTGGAATGTTTCTGGTGTTGTTATTGTTTGTTTTTTGATTTATTTTATGTAATGAAATACAATTTTACTTTCAATAATTTAGAGAACAAATGTTATATCAATAATAATTTTGTTTATCAATATGATTTGACTCTTTGTATGTCTGATACTTCTATTGTAGGGTTTATTTTAAGATTATATTCTTGTGGCTGATTGTTTTGGTAAAATAAATTGAACATCTTCAAATAAGCATAATATATCAAGGAGGTAAGTACTGGGAAGTTAAGTATGCTTTTCTTTTATCCTGAAAATGTCTTTGGATATACAGCTGTATATCATTATTACTACAGCTACATTGAAGGAAAACATTGTGACAGTTTAGGAAAACACAAAGTTAATTGAACCCTGAAGAGAAAATCATGTCTGATTCATTCTGTTTTATCAAGCATTAAAATAAGGCTTTAAGCAACCGATGTCATTTATGCAGCATTACCCTCAAAATGATCAAAAACACCTTAAAAAGAATGATTTAGATTTCATATTGAAAACCCTGTAATTAGCATGTCATCTACACATATTTGCATACTCTTCTAGTTAAGAGGCCCAAGTGTGAGAGCTATTTCATGAGGTGAGCATGGGTTGTATAACTGTAATACAGCAGACATTTTGATCCTGTTTTCAGAGAAAGACAATGTCATTCATAGCTCTTTATCTAATTTTTAATTCTCTATGTTTCTTGAAAAAACAAGTCTCTTTCAGATTAATACAATTCCATGGCTTCTGGGGATTTTAATATGTAGAGGTGGTACATATAGGTTGGATGCACATTTTCTACATGGCTGTCATTAACTATCAAGAAAGGAAAGCTATTTTCTTTTGTAAAAATGCATTTCTGAATTTCTATTCAAGCAATATTAAACATTTGAGTGACCATGAGGCATTCTAACATATTGAAGACAGCAGATATATTTTTAAAATGCTTTAAGTATTAAAATGTTACAAACCAGCCTACCCATGTGTTTTATAAAGAGTAATTGGTTGTTGGGGAAATAGCTATATTTATGAATATGAGTGTGAAAAATACAGACTTTGCTGTGCTCTGTGCTGCAGTGCTTTGAGAGATATAACATGTAGTGCCTTAAGTCTTGGTAAATCCAATAACAAAAGTGCTGAGAGGATTTCAAACATTTCAGGAGGATTGCACAGAAGCTGTGTAAGTGCATTTGACTTCATATTGTCGGAGAAAAACAAGTTGCACCTGAGAATACTTAATTCCACAATTAACAATAAACAGTTCTGTTAAACATAGATATCCTTAGGATTAATGAGAAAAGCCATTATTCTTGCACTTGAAACAAGATCAGGGTTCTCCCAACTGCATTTTGTGCTTAAAACAAAAGTCAATTAAAATGTAAAATGCATTTGTGCCTATTTTCAATTTAACATACATTTTGGTAGTGTTTGGATAATGCAACTAGATTTGCTGCATGATAAATATACTTGATACCTGAAAAGATCTATTACCTAATTAACGTAATGCACTGTTGGCTGAAGAGGGGAAAGGAAATCATTATTCAAAACAAACCAGACAAATTGGAAAGGGGTCCTAATCAATCCCTAACAAATAAAGTATTAAATAATAATTTATTAAATAATTTATTAAGTTAATGTTTCCAATAAATACATTAATTCATAGATAATTTTAAAACATGTTGAATCTGTGGCATTCCAATGGATTGATCCCTAACCAGGACAGTGCTGATAAACATAATAAATTGGCAAATTGGCTTTCTTGCATTCCTAAAATTCCTCAAATGTAGTAAATGGCCACAATGTTTTTCTTTCCTTGTTTTGTTTTATCTAAAGCCAATTACACTCGGAAGCATGTGAATGCTAGTTCTAATCCATAATGCATTATCTGAATTAAAAATATATATACAAAAACAACAGTAGACTGATCTTGTTTATTCATTAAGCATGGGACTCAATTATGGCACCAACATGAGTGGATTTAAATCTGATTAACTAAGCCATGTGATATCACATCAGAAATCAAGTTAGGATAAATTCAAAGATTTCTCTATCCACTGAAAATACACATTTTTGTGTGCATGCTACAGAGTTATATCTGCTTTTATACATAGTGTGCATTGTAGTTTACCCTTTTTTATTAATTGCTACACACTTAAAGATCACAAACTGCATGGTTACATCGCTTTTAGTGATGCATTATGCTGGTAGTGAGAATCAGAGAGAACATGCAGAAACATGGGTGTGTTGGTAAAGTGTCTATCTGTGTAATGGAAAGGGGCCTGTGGGGCTTTTCTTGTAATATCTATAAATATAATTTCCTTGTATCTTTATTCCCTAGTTTGACATCTGTTTATTCCTGGCTTGCAATCCTTTAACTTTGACATGACCTGCCAGCAGGCGTAGCTATTAGTCCAGCCAACACGATTCCATGTACGGTATTCACCAACTTCATGATTAAATTAAATATAGATCCACGTCATGTCTTTCCATTGACTTTATAATAACAATCTAAACTGTCATGCCAGACGCACTGCAAGAAGTACAGACCACAGATGGACAAACAGGTTTTACAATGGATTCCGAGAGATGAAAAAAGACCTAGGACAAAACCATATAAAAGATTAAAATATTAAATAAGATTTGCTGGTGGGACCTGGAAAAGAGACGTACATCAAAACAACTGGAAAACATCTCATCCATCAGTGCATCAATAAAGGCTGCTGCTACTGTTGATTTTATACACACATATATATATATATATATATATATACACACACACTACCAGTCAAAAGTTTTAGAACACCTTCATTTTTCAATTTTTTATTGAAATGTATGCAGTTTAATGTCTTAATGTACTCTGAAATGAAAGCATAGAACAAATAAACAATTGGAGATAAAAAAATAAATCATGGAATCATTTTGTTTAACAAAATTTTACCCCTTAAACCCCGACATACTTGCATGTAACGTTGACGCGTGGATAGGGGGCAGTGTCGCATTTACACATCATAATGTAAAGAATACAAAACCCGTTTTCTATGGTGCACCTAGGGTTGTATGGATGTAAATCAACACAGAGATGTTACAGAAACGACACACACACATACAAATTGCCATATTGCATCCTATATGTGTAGATCTATATTGTTTTGCTATATAGTTGGCTAGAGACTTAACAGTAGAACCACCATAGTCGCTTTTTCAATTCAAAAGTAAATCTCTCTGCATATGTGGATTTCTCTTGCATTTACGTTCTTAAGTTACTAAATATTTGAATGAAATACATATAAAGGATTTCAGCTGTAAACTCCTCAAACTTAAGCTATAAATACTTAATTCTCAAACCGCCGACCTGCAGTTTATGCAGGCTTTACTGAATATTATATAGACCACAATCTGGTCTTTGCAATACAATTAGTAATTCTGTAAGATTTATAATCATGTTGATTGGTGAAACAGTTGATTTTCTACACATCATATATTCATTATTATCATTATGTGTCGTATTAGATTTGCCTGTATTGCCTGTCCTGATCGGCTCAGCAAGTTTGTAACTTTCCTTTTGAATTCACTCTTGATCACATTGCAAAACCAGGTCTCTGGATCAATGCCTTGATCAGTCACCTGTTTGATCATTCTATTGGATCAGGTGTAGGGCTGGCGACATGTTGACTGGTGCACAAAATGTATTTTCCTTTACATCATTTAATGGATATAATGCATGCTCAGCTGTTCATTCAGTCCACAGAAGGCAAAGTAGGTTTTACTTTTCGTCCACAAAATTGCCAAACACAAAATATTAATGATCTGGACTCTGGGATATTTAGGATGGGATCTGCAGATGATACAAAAATAGGTGGCTCAGCAGATTCAATCTCGGCAGCCCAGGCTATTCAAAGGGACTTAGATAATATTCAGTTGTGGGCCGACACCTCGCAGATTAAATTCAATGTGGACAAGTGCAAGGTATTACATGCAGGTAACAAAAATGTCCACTATAATTACACTATGGTAAGAATAGAACTAGATGAAGAAACGCATGAGAAAGACCTAGGAGTCTATGTGGACTCCTCACTTTCTCCATCCAAACAATGTGGGGAAGCAATAAAAAAGGCAAACAGAATGTTAGGGTATTTTGTCAAAAGTGCAGAATTGAGAACAAGGGCAGTAATGTTAAGACTGTACAATGCATTAGTTAGAGTTCATCTGGATACTGTGTACAGTTCTGGGCTCCACACTTCAAGAAAGATATCGCTGCTCTAGAGGCAGTTCAGAGGAGAGCAACCAGACTCATTCCAGGTCTGAAGGGAATGTCCTACTGAGAGACTGAGGAACTGAACCTTTTCACCCTGGAACAGAGGAGACTACGTGGGGACTTGATCCAAGTCTTCAAAATCATGAAAGGCATCGACCACATCAAACCAGGGGAGCTTTTCCAGATCAGCAGGGACACACGCACCCGGGGATACAAATGGGAATTGGCTTCAATGCATTTAAAATGGAAAACAGGAGACACTTCTTCACACAGAGAGTTGTCATAATCTGGAACAAACATCCCAGCGATGTGGTTGAAGCTGAAAATTTGGGAATATTTAAAGTCAGACTGGATAGGATCCTTGGATCACTCAGTTATTAATGGACACTAAACAAGCACGATGGGTCGAATGGCCTCCTCTCATTTGTAAACTTTCTTATGTTCTTATGAAATAAGTGAGCATTTTCCTGCTCAACCAATCAGCGCTTGCTGGACGCACAGGACTGCAGAGACGCACAACACGTTATTGAGATTTCGGAGGAGTGTGCGTCGGCTCCTCTGCTACGCTTACCCAGAAATCCCTGCTCTGCGTCGCTACGCTACGGGTTTAAGCTGACAAACCCCACTGGTACCCTTAAAAGGGCACTAAATCCGTGTGGTTCTCTTTAATCCCATGTGTACTACCCCACCGGCAGCCAAGAGAATACACTTTCAAACGATGTGCACATTGCAGGAATACAGTGTAACTTCTATGCACTGGAGGTGCGCGTAACACTGCCAAATAATGCTTAAGAGGGTGTAGTAACACAGTATATAACTCTAAAATGTACATTATTTTTCAGTCTTTGGTAACCTACACTTTATTTTTTAACCTCTGGCAGTTTACCGCTTACCTTTGTACCATTTCAGGTTAGTCACTGGACTTGAACTGCTTAAATTTCAATAAAAACTAGAAAAATGGGGGTGTTCTAAAACGGTAGTGTATATGGTGACACAGTGTATGGACTGGTATGGACTGGGGCTTAGGAAACAACAGGCACAAGTATGGTGCAAAAGTGTAGGTTTCTTTTGACAGTGTACGAATTCTCAAAACAAAACACGTACAAAAAACAAAACAAACCCTAGCTCCTCTTGAGTCTAAACTAAACATTGAGAACACAGGTCCCTCTCTAAATATATACTAATGACCTACCAAACAGCAACCAATCAACTCCGTATTCTGTATTCGTAGATAAAGTTCAAAGTCAAGGTCCGTACCATCTTCTTTTGATCTCCCTCTCTCACTCACAGCTCACAATATCTTCTCACTGGCTCTCCTTCTGCCTCTCCTCAACAGGAAATGCCTTGCTACCCTTTTTTATCAATGGGGGATGTGTCACGGAGGGATCAGGAGGTCAGGTGTTCCCTCGGTAAATTTCCTTGCCAGGGCTCGGAGTGGCAATATGTATAGGATTATTCACACCAATAGCTTTATAAACTGAAAAAGCAACAATGCCTATTTGTTTTGTTTATTAGATGGTATTGTGGTATGTCTGACTCAATTGACATTGAAGAGGAATAGACTTGCTATTCTGAAGTGTGGTCATTACCATTATGTTTTTACAAGCATAAGTGGCTTTTAAATTGTCAGTAATTCATTGATCTGTTCTTGAAAGCTTGTTAGTTGCATTTGTAAGTCATTGTCTTAATATATTGTTATACAGTTCCAAAACTTGTGAACTGAAATAAACACCACTTTATGTATGAGTTATTAAAGTGCCGATAAGTCCTCATTCTAACCTAAATTACCAAATATATACAAATCACAATGTAAAAACAGAATAATAAATAAATTATATAAATTCTCATCCCTTATTTGATCAATTCATGATATTCTAGAATATATTAAACCAGATACTGGAGTAAAGAAAAACTTTCCATCTCTCTTATTAGGCCTATAACTATATTGGATTTAATTCAATGTATTTAACTTAAGACAGATCTGAACATATGGTTGCTGATCATATCTGATCTTAGGAATCTGGCATGTTTGCCACTGTTTGAAATCCACTTTCTTTTCAGGATTTTAGGAATACCTGAATATCTACTACCAACACAAAATGCATCCATTCAATTCCACCATCTCCTCCCACCCAGTAATGAGCCTCTGGCATGTCTGTATCTATTTGGTATTGATTTCACTTTAGCGAATCTGGAATGTGTCAGCAGAGATCCCGTGATGACCTTGCTCTCACACCAACCCCCTCAACACTGATTTCTCAATGCTGTGCCGCCCAATGTCAGTGTATGAAATATCAGCATGACAGACCATGGGGAAACCATGTCATGCGCAACGTGAAATAACCTGACTGAAGCAAGAACAATGTGTGGTGTAGCCTGCCAATCTCCTTTTCCTCTCCACCATATGTCTATATCAATTAACTAAAAAAACACTTAATAGGAATAGACACTTTGTAACTTGTTACAGCATGGAAACTGTAATTGTTTGATTGCTGGCTCTGCACATGCAACCTTGCGGTGTGATTGCAATTGAAATAGACACATCTGCTCTGGGCCCTTTCTGACTGTCCTGAACCGTTGGAAAGGTCTTTGTGTACGGGGAATGAAATGACACAACCTTTTCAACAGCATTGCAGCTTATGCAGGGGCTTAACTCTCGCTTTCCTTCATCGACCCATTTTAGTCCTTTTGCCTTTGTGAGATCCTATCTGTCAAAATAATAAATAAATAAATAAATAAATAAATAAATAAATAAAGATTCAAACATATGAGCTTAATAAAATGTTCAATTAATTCCTGCCCCTGGGGAACTTTATAGTTTGAATTTATTACCTTATACTCAGAAAGTAAGTGTCAGGCCCTTTTACAATTCACTGCTGTGTTATCTAGGTTGGAAGGAAATCAAAAATAACACACTTTAAAGACACTGAATTTGTATGGCAGGTGTTCAAATGCTTTTTATTTTGGGGATGGATCAAAGAATAGCAAAAACGTTTGACTAATTGAGGATCAAGTCATTGGAAATGGTCAACAGTATGAAATCTAGATTTAAGACTTGAGGGTAATGGTCCATAACCAACATTTTAAACTTCTAAGACCACTTCAACAAATCTGGGTTAAAGTAAAGAGGGCCATAATTGCAAAGTAAAAGTACTAAAAGCTAGAGAATCCAAACGTCAACACATCAGTTATGTCGATCTGTGGAATGTCTATTATGACCAAACCTTATAAGGTTTAATATCTTGCTTTGTCTATTGTCCAAGGTCACATTGAAATGTTGTTGGAAGCAAATAAATTGAAGATATGTTCCACCTGTATTTTTGGTTGCATTTCCTTTGACACTTCAGCAGATCCTTTAGGCACTGGTGAACATCCATGGGAAAACAACAGTTCTATCCAGTTATTAATGTATACAGTTGAACATTTCCCTGTGGTTCACTGAGAGCCAAAGATGATTCAGAATAATACTACTTTAAAATGATGCAGCTTTCTTTTTATAATTATATTGGATTAAAACCTCCATCTGCAGTAGATCTGGCAAGATATCGTTTTTTTACTTGGCCTTGGAAAATTCAAGGTTATTGCTGCCTCCTATAAAGCAGGTCACAAGGGTAAATTACAAATAAATGTTAAAGGAGACTCAGCCTCAGGAAACAGTTAAAACATATATTCAACAAAAGCAAGACAAAGAGTAATACAAAAAGTGTGGTCTGAGGTACATGCAATTATTTTGTTATTTATTAAAGTACAGAATAATTCTGCAACAGATATAATACAATAATGCTATGAAATTAAAACATAATAACATCAAGAATAATACAGAAATGTAAGTGTATTTAATTATTTATGATTTTGTTGGGGTAAAAAGTTGTACATTAATATAAATTGATAAAGTAATATATATCAGTTCTGAAATACTTACATGATTTTACATAAGACAGTGACAAAATGAGAATGAGACTGATTGGTGTGTGTGTATATATATATATATATATATATATATATATATACACACACACACACACACTATGTGTGCCCCCATCAACCACTACAGTCTAGTTACCCCAATGTGTACAGATGCAATAATTATATATATATATATATATATATATATATATCAAATAAATTAATAGATTTAGAAGTTTCAAGAAACTTAATCTGCATTGGCAAAGGTCAAGGTGGAGGACATTTTTTAACAGACCACTATTAAACTTAGTACTTAGGAAGTATTGCCAGACTTTTAACAAAAAAGTAACAAGGCCGAATGAAATAGATTAAGAGAAAAGGCAGAGGGAAAGGATATAAGGCCTCAGAGAAAATATTAGAGATTTTGTTTACCACTACCGAGCTTTATGTATGCATTGGAAGGCAGGACTTACTGAAAAGGAACAGGTTCAGCTCATTTTGAGGAACAGCAACCCCAACAAGCTAGTAGTCTCAGAACCAACATCAATAATGTGGATGAGTTGTATGAGTGGGCACCTAGGAACCAGCAAAGAGGATTATTATGTCAGTTTACCTACGGTTTACCTACGGCAAGAAATTTCAGATGCACAAAACAAAGATGCCAAGACTCAAGAAATAGTAAGTCAACTGAAGGACCAAATAGATCATGCCCACCACATCTGTTATGTGCTGGATCCCCTGTAGTAATGGAAGATATAAATTCCAACTGTTTGTTCCCCCTTTGCTGAGAGAACAGTTTTTGCTGTATTTCCACAATAGTCCTCTTGGGGGACACTTGAAAACACTCCTTCGACTGCTGGACATACCCTATGGGCCACAGGTGCATCCAGGGGTCAGGGAGCATGTCAGCAAATCAAACTTTGCAATCTAAAGCCTGCTGGGATGTTACAATTGAGTCCTATATCAGAGTCTGGCAAGATGTATGGGATCGATTTTATGGGGCCCTTTCCTTGCAGCAAACAATGACATCAATATCTAATTGTGGTGGTTGATTACCCACAAAGTGGGTAGATTTATTTCCTCTTAGGCAGGCAAAAACCCCTAAGATTGCTTCCATTCTCACCTAAGATGTTTTTACTAGATGGGGCACTCCGAAATACCTAGTGTCAGACCGTGGGTCATAGTTTACAAGTACACAAGTGTAAACAATGAGGTGTGGTGCAAAAAATGATTACTAGCTACCATCCCCAGACTATCTTGACAGAACGGATAAACCGGATATGGAAATCGCTTCTTATGTCCATAATAATCATGCCACCTAGGACAAATGGCTTGTGGAGTTACGTTTTGCCATCAAATTTGCAAAACAAGAAAGTACTGGTCATTCACCCGCTGAGGTAGCATTGGGTAAACCCCTAAAAGGCCCCTATCCTGATATAGATACCTATAGTGTCTTAGAAAGGCAGGATAAGCTTTTCGAGGAAGTAAGGAGGAATGTGTCTCTAGCACAGACAAGCAAAATACTGTAGCTATTCATGCTTTTGGACTGCTGTGTTGCCAGGCAGAGATTACTGTTATTGTGTGGGGTTATTGTTATGTGTTGGGTGTTGGAGAGGGATGTTCCATGTTGTGGGACTTCTGGGGTTTCGTGGCTTCCCCCCCATCTCCAGGGTTGTTTAGCCGGGGTGCAGTGACTTGGGGGTGGTTGTCACATGGGAGGAGAGAATAAAAGTAGCTGATGACACGTCGCACAGTGAATTAGAGCAGGAGTTAGCAAGTGATAACTAGGAGTGTTTTTGCTAGTGTGAGACGTTCTGGAAGGGAAAGTGAATAGGCAGCACTGTGGAGTAGTGGAAGGTTGTGAGTTCAAATCCTGGGCGGGACAGTGCTATTGTACCCTTGAGCAAGGTACTTCACTTAGATTGCTCCAGTAAAATGCCCAGCTGTATAAATGGGTACAAATATAAATTGCCCTGGATAAGAGTGTCTGCTAAATGACAAATAATGTAATGTGAATGTACAACCCTGGTCTGCCAACAAACACTTGGTTGTTTTTGAAAACTCTTTTGTTTGACCTTCATTATTTTAGTAATTGTCCCCACTCCCGGAGGTCGTTACAATACTATAACCCAAAGCGTAGGAATGTAGTATTCCAACCTGGAGACTTGGGACGTGTACATCCCCTATCTAATGTCACTATGGGTTTCACTGCAATGGAAGGTTCCTGCAATTATTAAAAAAGACTAGGAAAAATAAATTATCATATTAGTTTCGACAGCTGACAACTTACTCTGACAGCCTATATTTATTTTTGTGTTTTTTATATGTAATTGGGGTTACACCACAAATGACTTCCTATCTGAGTTCTATGATAATCGTTAGCTGATCTATAGTCTTTAGGATAAGCAATTATAAGGATTAATTGACCTTTTAGGAGAAGTCAAAGGTCAAAATCAAGGTGCTTGGACTATTTCAGCTGTAAACTTATGATGTTTTTTTTTTAAGAATCTGAAGTCAGATTGCAGCTTTGAGTCTTTCATCTAGGAGAAAGTATGAGTTTTTTTATTATTCATAGTGAATTTGACCTTGAAGGAAAGGTCAGAGGTCATGTTCAAGGTCAAGCATGGATAGAGCCCATATGGTTTCCTATAGTGTTCTAAAGTGACCATCATTGTATCTGCCACCCATAAAGTGTTACAGGCCATCAAAAGTTGAGATTTGTTTAAATACCCCATGATTCATAACCCATGTTTGTGGGCAAGTAGTCCCTTGTAATAGTTGGGTTGAGCAGTGAAGGTTTAATTAAGTTGCAGTTTCATCTTCACAAAAAATCTAAACATGGCAAAAAACTGAAAAATAACTCCAGGTTTTATGTGTGGTACATTCAGAATAATTAGTTGATTTAACTACACAGAAATAATAATAAACATAATTGCTCTGGAGCTCAAATCAACCCTTCAGTGATCAGTTTAGGGTAAACTGCCCCCATGTTTCCCATTTCCTAAACCAATTCATCAATGCTTCAGGTAAACCTCTTTGCTATTGACATAAGGACATTGAAGGGGAACTCCACTGAAATTCCATAGTTTCTCAGGTTATTCTATAAGTAGAAACATATTCTGTGGATTGTGCTGATCATGTCCAGCTCATTCTATGCACAAGGATTCAGAGATCGTGATGTCACGTGGGTGCTAACCCACGTGGGTGGGAGTTCCTTTGTTGCAAGTCAATTGGGAAAATCAAAAAAGTCATGAAAATCATTAAAAATTGATGGACCCATCACCCTATTTAAACAAGATTTAAATCCCCTTCATATCAAGAGAAAACTGGTAGTCATTACTGCAAAGAATCTGTGAATGAATAACAAAGAAAAAGTAATTAGCAGACTGAAGACACGGATACAGGCAAAGGAAGGCAAAAGCAAACAAAACTAATGCCCTGCAGGATTAAATGCTTCCATAAAGGAAAATGTCATCTTTACATGGGATCACAGAAGGCAAGAAAACCCATGTAACAAAAAACTGAAAAATATTGATTGTTTGTTTACATATTTCTATAATAGCAGATGTATGTTTTAATAAACACTTCCTTGTGGGCCAAAACAAAATCTGGACATCCAATCTGCACCAAAATAAATAAAATAAATATTCAGATATTGTGAAAAACTGTAGGAGCAGGTGCATTTTTAAAAAGTGTTCAGAAACTGTAATAGTAATAATAAAGAAACCGAGAAAGAATAAGATCTGTGATTTACAATGCAGATAATAAAGATACTTAGAAAGAAGATAATAAATACACCAATGATTTTGACGTTTATGTTACCTACACAAACTGTGGACAGGATCTCTTCTTTCTAAATATTTTACTGTATCACTGATTTACTTTAAACTTTGTATGAGTTGTTGAGCACTGCTTTTTTCTATTTTCAATATTAATAATAAACGAAAGGCTTGAAAGGCACAGCACTGCCCCTGAGATAGACCTAAACCTTCTACTGTAACAAAAGTTGTGAGGCAGGTAATCTAGAATAGTTTTAGGTATAATAGTCAAGCAGTTCTAGCAATACATGTAGAAGTATAAGGCTTTTCTTTTCACCATGCTACTTGCACTTTCAAGTGAGATGGCACAAATCCTGCAATTTTCCTACAGAGATATCTACTTTAAAGACAATTTTCTAAGACCTCTTATGCCATTGATCTCTTCTAGTGTCGTCTTAATATATTCATATAGACAGCATAAAAAAGCATAAAAATAGCTCCTACTACCTGTTCTTTAAACCCGTCCATCTTTCCTCATCCCAACATCAGTCTCTCTGTCTCTCTGACTTAAAATCTCCTTTCACTGTCTACATTCTGCAGTTTATCTCTATTTATCTATCTGTTTAATTTCCCATCTGCTTGTCTGTCTGTCTATTTATCTTCATTTTTATTTTAACAATCTGCCTCTGTGTGTTTAACAGCTTGTCAACCGGTGTGTATATCCGACTGTCTGTGTAGAACAGATGGGATGTAGATAGCAACGGACAGTTCCATTCAGGAATCCTGGAGACCTGCTTGCCAATATTTCTGTTCAGAAATGCAGGTGTACGTATCAGGTGGATCACTTTGATACTGAGGTATTTCAGCAGCCCACACCTTCTCAATAAATGAAGGAAAATTGAATGAAAAACAACATGAAGAAGCAATATACCTAACCTTGGGCATACCACTGTGCACATATTTCTACCTCCCCGCCCAGCTCCACCACACTTGTCTGAGGAAAATGGAATCAGCTGCTGAACAGATAGATAAACAGATTGATCGAATTTGTTTTGTTCACCCATCAAGCCTACTGCAAAAACACAAAGCGGTCAAACCACAGAGCTTTGCCAAGGTCCCTATAGAAGTGCCCTTTTGAGGTATAAATTAGTCTCACCCACGCGTACTTATAAAATACATTAGCCAGTGAGGAAGGAATGGGGATTGCTTCATGCTGATATTACTCAGCTCCAACTCTGACAGAGAATGAAGAATACCTACCCTGTAGCAAAAAACCCGCATTATGATTTATTGACACAAGGAGTTGCTTTCACAGCAGAAACCTTATTCTTCATAACATTATTTATTTAAAAGCATCAGAGTTCATTATTCACAGACAAAACAGTCAGGTGACTGAGAGGGTGGACTCAAAAATGGACCGGCCTCTAAGGCTTTCAAGGAGTAATTAAACTGAAACATATAAATGCATAAATGACAGCTCACAAAAGTTATTTAAGGACCATGAAGTGAATTATCTTTTTGATTTCTTTTTTATGATAATGTATTTATTTTCCTTTGTTTGTAAGATTGTTTATTTTGTTGTTCTTGTTATGTTAGAGTTCTTTTAGGTTCGTCTGGAGTTTGATTTGAGTTCTCAAGTGTCTCGTTTTCTGTTCCTGTTAGGATATTTTTCAGTGTAGACTGTAAAACATATCCAGACATATTTCGGCACTACAGAGAATTTATTATTTTGAAAAAAGAATAAAAATAATAAAAAAAGCTCTACCACAAGCAGTGAACTGAAATTGTTTTGGTTGCACTGTAGTGTTTGATTCTCAAACAACAAAAGTGGCACAGGTTTGGAATTTAAGAACCCATCATCAATTTACTCCCATGTGTTTTCACTTTCTGCTTTGACTTTGCCCTTATGAGGCAGTAAACAAACAAATAAACAAAAATGCAACCCATTTATCATATAAACTACAACAACTTTCATTGGAGTAGTGATCTGCATGCCAGCTGAAATCCTATTATATTACTAAATGTGTTAGTTGTTTCAACTTTCAAATAAAAGGCCATAGATGCACTGCATTTAGAAGGTGATTAAAAATGCAATATGTTGAGGT
Organism: Amia ocellicauda; assembly: GCF_036373705.1. Lineage (NCBI taxonomy): Eukaryota > Metazoa > Chordata > Actinopteri > Amiiformes > Amiidae > Amia > Amia ocellicauda. The sequence continues at coordinate 11,881,094 of NC_089859.1, forward strand.
AGTGAACAGTTGTTTGGAATATTTTAACTTCATTTTCATTTCTGTAAATTACCACATTAATTTTTAATTCTGTATTATGGACATAATCACATGAGCAATGGTAGTAAACACTTACTGATCCCTTAACATCTCTAAATGGATCCAGGGTGGTTTCAAGGTCACTGCTAGTGATTCTTTTGTGTGTGTGTGTTTCTTAAAAAACACACAAAAAAACAGCATAGGGTAAGTAACAAAATAAACCCTTTTAAACTTTTTATCATAGTGTCAGCAATTAGAATTCTGTAACTGTTTTGTTCCTCTGACATTACGTTACTACCGTACTATGAGTGACAATTTAAATGTTAATGCCATTTTCATTGAGCATTAATGTATGAACCCAGTTTAAAAATATGTATTTCTTGAACTGTTTTCAGCAATATCATTTGATATCAAAGAATACCCAGAATCTTCAAGACTTATGTCTCAAGCCTTTATTCGAGACTTTTCCTTACTTCCTGAACTAAAATAGTTAATTTACATTAACAATCTAATTAACTGTATAAGTATAAGGTTAGTATATATATTTTATAAATCTTTGAATTAGCACAATGGGCTTCAATAGAATATGATCTATGCAATACCAGACATAATCAATTTGATTATAAAATATTCTGGTTAGAATAATAGAATCCGAGATTAAATGTGTAAATAGATGTTGAGCTTTAATTATTTCATGCTACCTAATGTTAGGAGTGTGGCTGGAGTTAGAGTTCCCTGTAGGCTAGGGTTGAGATTAACAGAGCTTGGGTTGGGGTTGTGGTAATGGTTAAGATTAGGGATTTGGAAAGCATACATCTTCAGTGACCTTCACTTAACTAATTTCAGATGTCATATAAATCAGCACTGCAGCAAAGCAGCCAGGGAGGTGGGGTAGCTTTTTATAATTGTAACCTTGTTGTTTTTTTTAAATATGTGATTATTTCTGATTTTACAGCACCAGCTTCAGGCTTAGTAGGACTCTAGAGTTCCATGTGTTAGCTCAGAAACCAGCCCAGCTTCTGAATTTGATGCCCACTCTTTCAACTTCTGAGAAACAGAAATCAAAGTGTGTGACTGGAGAGCCTCTTGAGTTTTTGAATCAAATAGTGTATTTAAAGTGAAGGTGACACCTCAGCTAAAGTCTGACTTTACAAAAGTTCAGGACTAGTCAGTGTCATTGCCTATTACCTGGACTTCTGGGCTGAAGAACCCACAAGTGATTGAACTGTGGAATAATGAATCGGGGGGTGTGGCGATGGGGAGTTCTGCCACTTGATTTCAATTACACGTGAAGCAAAGCAACAAGGTCACATCTGCAGGGCCTGATATGATTACAGACAGAAACACTTTCAAGGGGAATGAGATGCAGCATCCCTGTAAATAATAATACTAATAACAATAATCATAAAAATAAATTAAAGATCACTTTCAGGAATCAGAAAAAGCTGAGGTATGGAAATGATATGACATTAGAACAACCCGAGTCCACCAACGCATCTTCAGACACTCGGAAGCCCCTCACATTTTAAATCACCCTCTTGCAACCATGGTTTTATTAAATTTTGTATTTAGGAAAGCACCATGTCTCTCCATCCACTTCCTAAGGTCTTAAAACTAGTAGTAAACAAGTGAGATATATTAACAGTGGAGCACCTAAAAAATGAGCTGTTACTGATGTAATTATTTCACAATGCGTTTCAGATTCACACAATAAATGATGCTTTGACATCATTACTTTATTTAACTAAGCAGAGCAGTCATGGTAAAAGATACCTTCATTCCTTGTTTCAACATCCATGGCAGCTGAACTGCCACTGCCCTTACATGAACGTCTTTGACATTCCTGTAATAATAATTGTTTTTATGTATTAATTCCAGTCTCCACAGTCAGTAACCAACAGGGAACATATTCCATTTTCATTTTTCCAGGTCTGTTTTGCTCAATGTCATGAGCCTCTGTAATGATTTTGCAGCTAGTACCAAAACCCTGAAGACTTTAGCTTGACTGTTTAAATTAACTAGATTCTAAGAAGTATTACTCATTCTCATTACCTGCTCTATTTGATATGCATGAGCAATTTGATCTCTTTTTCTTATTTGTGAATTTAATGCTCATGAATTGTGAGTTGGAACTGTCCCCTGGCAAAACACAGGCGTGCTATGTATGGGACCTTCTTCACATCTGCATCTCAGTCAGGTCTCACCCACCCCCGAGCATAGACTGCAAAATACAGTCAAGTCTGCTTAATATTACACTCCAAGGGGCCAGTTGAAACAATAACACATCCTATTCATAAAGGCAAACTTGCATGACAAACTATTTGTGGAACACAAACATAAATAATTAAAAAGAAAATAATGGAAACAGACTTTTCTAAAGGCATTTACCAGTTCAACACTGTGTCAGTTTTGGTCTGTCTAAGAACTCAAGCATCTATCAACTGATAATGTGTATTGAATTGGATATTAGATATTAGAATGGCGATCAGATATTAACTATTAAGATCAGGTAGGAAACATAAAATCATCTATATCTGGAGACAGCCCAGAATTTCCCAGACTTTAATTTCAATTCATTCAATTCTGTAATATTCGTGCATTGAGAGAAAAAAAAAAAACATTGGACATGTACAAAAACTGGTAGAAAATATCTCAAACATATACATATGCGACATGTTAAGAAAGAAACCATAAAGGAATTTGAGATTTGGGGACAGTTTCCACACTCCGGCAATTGTGAAAGGTGGGTAGTCAACATCTGGGGAAGCAGGAATTGTTTATTATGTCCTGTGTCGAGGCAGGAAGCTGCCACGTGACTCTTTATCACTTTCTAGTTCCACTCACATCTGTCATGACCCATGCCAAATAGCCTGGCATTGAGAACAGAATGGAATCAGTTGTGGTAAATGTCTCTCCTCTCACACTGTGCAGTGTGAGCCTTGAACATTAAGCCAGGAGCAGTCCATTTCAGACTAAGTACCATGACAATGAGCATCTTCACAAAGACAGCCAACCAAAAAAAAAAAAAAATCATTGTATTTGCCTCAGGCTGTGCATATGAAGAGATGGTGTTCGAGCATTCAGCTGATATAGGCAAGGCTGTTTCATCCCTCATTCTTTTGTGTCCAAATTCCTTTATTCCCAGTGACTTCACAAAAATAAAAACAACTAAAAACATTAAAGTTACAATTAAATTGCAGCATAGAACATTTTTTTCCTATGTTGGGGTGGGAGGGGAAATAAGAAGCCTAAGACCAACAGATGCAAATCAGATCTCTCAATTCTGGTTATATTGAATTCAGATCACAATAGATTAATTCTTGGAGAGAGACAGTGTAGTAGAAATGATCCCTTCAGCATACATGCAAAGAAAAAATCTTCAGTTTTCCCTTTTTTCTCATCCATGTAATAATTCTATTATAGGACTGGGTAACAAAGAGACTAAAGCATAAAGACCATAATATCTTTTTTTATTAATTAATTAATTGATAGGTAGGTGAATTGGTTGATTGATGTATTGATTGACTGGCTGACTAATGCATCTTATACATTAACTTAATCAAATAAAAAAAGAGGAAATTATGCATTATCCTCCCAGGCATACTCATGTAGCACTGTAGATGTGACATAGCAGATCATTCTGTACCATTTGTGACCTTTGTAAGCTCTGTTTTCAAATGCCAATTATTAAGTTCTTCACTCACTTCACATTAAAATCTATTTGTAATCCTGTGCTAAAGAAAATAGGAAATGCAGTCAGCTTGACCTTCAGTTCACTGTATGCTAGATATTTGGAGATATCATGAAGTACAGTCAGGGAAAAAAGTATTTGATCCCCTGCTGATTTTGTACGTTTGCCCACTGCCAAAGAAATTATCAGTCTATAATTTTAATGGTAGGTGTATTTTAACAGTGAGAGACAGATTAACAACAAAAAAATCCAGAAAAACGCATTTCAAAAAAGTTGATTTGCATGTTATTGAGGGAAATAAGTATTTGATCCCCTATCAATCAGCAAGATTTCTGGCTCCCAGGTGTCTTTTATACAGGTAATGAGCTGAGATTAGGAGCACTCTCTTAAAGGGAGTGCTCCTAATCTCAGCTCGTTACCTGTATAAAAGACACCTGTCCACCATGGCCAAGACCAAAGAGCTGTCCAGGGATGTCAGGGACAAGACTGTAGACCTACACAAGGCTGGAATGGGCTACAAGACCATCGCCAAGCAGCTTGGTGAGAAGGTGACAACAGTTGGTGCGATTATTCGCAAATGGAAGAAACACAGAATAACTGTCAGTCTCCCTCGGTCTGGGGCTCCATGCAAGATCTCACCTCGTGGAGTTTCAATGATCATGAGAACGGTGAGGAATCAGCCCAGAACTACACGGGATAATCTTGTTAATGATCTCAAGGCAGCTGGGACCATAGTCACCAAGAAAACAATTGGTAACACACTACGCCGTGAAGGACTGAAATCCTGCAGCGACCGTAAGGTCCCCCTGCTCAAGAAAGCACATGTACAGGCCCGTCTAAAGTTTGCCAACATCTGAATGATTCAGAGGAGAACTGGGTGAAAGTGTTGTGGTCAGATGAGACCAAAATCGAGCTCTTTGGCATCAACTCAACCCGCTGTGTTTGGAGGAGGAGGAATGACCCCAAGAACACCATCCCCACCGTCAAACATGGAGGTGGAAACATTATGCTTTGGGGGTGTTTTTCTGTTAAGGGGACAGGACAACTGCACCGCATCAAAGGAACTACAAGAAACGTCTGACCTCTGTGATTGCCAACAAGGGTTTTGCCACCAAGTACTAAGTCGAAGGGGTCAAATACTTATTTCCCTCATTAACATGCAAATCAATTTATAATTTTCTGGATTTTTTTGTTGTTATTCTGTCTCTCACTGTTAAAATACACCTACCATTAAAATTATAGACTGATCATTTCTTTGTCAGTGGGCAAACGTACAATATCAGCAGGGGATCAAATACTTTTTTCCCCTCACTGTATGTACAATATGTGTTCATGTTCACATATATTCAGTTGTAATTGGATCTTAGCCTTCAAAACCAGGTTTACAGCCACATGCAAATAAAATCAGTGTAATAAGAGGAAAGTCCTGAGCATTTACAGCTTGCGTTTAATGGGGAAACCGAGGGACATATAAGTACTGGCCACAAAGCAATATTTTAAAATGCTTCACAAAATCTATTTTTATCACATAATTTCCATTTTTTTCCCCAAATGGTATGTCACCTGTTCTCATCCTGAGAATTTTTAAGTCTGTCTACAGACAACTATTAATCAGTATATGGCGTATTTTACAAACCCAGTGTTGTTGTTGCCAAAAAAATTGAAGTGTTTTATTTTCCAGACATCAGAGAAATTCGTTCACTCTGATCTTTCACTGAAAAAAAAAAAAAGAGAGAGAGAAAATCAGAAAGAACAAGCCTGGAGGTATAAGACTCCCAAACCACTCTTTCTTGGTTACAAGTTTATAGTCATGCATAGTCTCAGAGTTACAGCTGGAATATAAATCAGAAAGGCGGCAATTACTGTCAGTACGAGGTTTGATAAAACCTTGATATATTTGCTGTCATATTTAGAATAACTATGCTGACTTTTGATCCACTTATTATTTAGCAGTACACAATATTGTCATCATTACCCACTAATGAATATGATTGCCAGTTGAGTGTTGTTAAGATTTGTAAATAAATACAAAAATTCAAGCCTGAAAACTTTGTTGGGGCTTAATGTCTGATATTTTGCAATTCTGTTTTTCAATTGGATTTATGTTTCCAAGCTGTGTCTCTCTGTTTGAGGCAACAAAGATCTATTAATTTATATAGTTATCTTTATCAGAGCTAGGTTTTTACTCATAATGATCTGTATTCTTTAGAATTCATGTATTTAAGAGAAGTTCACATTCTGATGCCATAGCAATCTTTTATTTTTAACATTAGGCAGGCTTTCGGCACATTTTAGCTATTTGGGAGTAAAAGAGCTCCTTATTTTATTTTTTTATCAAACATTTCAACAGTTCAATATCCTAATAAATGTTTAAAATAAAATAAAAATGGAAAATCAACTTTTAATATTCAAAACAGCGAAGCGTGTTCTCCATCTGGCATTATATATATATATATATATATATATATATATATATATATATATATATATATATATAATACTGAATGTACAAAAGAATAGGAACACCTGCTCTTTCTATGAATTAGACTGAATCCAAGTGAAAGCTGTGATTATTGATATAACCTGTTAAATCCACTTCAATCAGTGTAGATGAAGGGGAGGAGTCAGGTTAAAGAAGGATGTTTAAGCCTTGACACAATTGAGAGACAAAAAAATAAGTGCCTTTGAATGGTGTATGTTAGTAAGTGGCAGGTGTGCCATTCTAAATGTGTCAAGAATTGCAACGCTGCAGGGTTTTTCGCACTCAGCAGTTTTCTGTGTGTATCAAGGATGGTCCACCACCAAAAGAACATCCAGCCAATGGCAGGTCAGTGGTCATAAATGTCTAATTGATGAAAGAGGCCAAAGGACCTGACCCAAATTGTGCAGAGCAAAAGACAGGCTACGATTAGTCAACTGACAGTCCAGTACAACACTGGTGCTGAAAGACCCATAAAAATTCTGAATTCTGGTTCCTGCTATCCATCTGCTAATGGATGTTTTCAGCTGGATAATGCCCCATGCCACAAGGCTAGGATTGTCCAGGAATGGTTCCACGAACATGACGGTGCATTCAGCTCACTGCAGTGGCCTGCCCAGTCACCAGATCTCAATCCAACTGAACATCTGTAGGATGAGGTGGGACGAGCTTGACACAACTGTGGAAACATTGGTATTTACATGAGCCAGCATCCCTGTGGAACACCTTCGACAAATTGTATAGTCCACACTCTGAGGAATTGAGGCTGTTCTGAGGGCAAAAGGGGGTGCAACTCAATATTAGGAAGGTGGTCCTAATGTTTTGTACACTCATACATACACGTAGGTTTAGGGGGGGACGGACGTGGGGGATGCGTCCCCCTCAATGTTGAGAGAACATTAAATTATCCCCCCAAATAATATATGTCTGTCTCCATAGGCACTGGAGATTCTGCAACGAAACCTACATTCCTGAACTCATATTCATTATTATCAGGTATTCATTTGTTAACGTTAGGTTTGTTAAGTACAGTCTATATGTGTTCTAATTCCAAAGTGTGGAATGCCTACTGTGGTTTATAGGCCTAAAAGCACTTTGACAGTGTTTTACCTGAAAAGAAACTGTGAGAAGTCAGAACAAATGAATAAGTAAAGAAAATTATAAACTGAAAGACAAGGAAAACCATAATTCTTATTTCCCTCTCTTCTTCTCTGTCTAGTATTTCCTGGTAGCCTATAACATCCTCATGATGTTTCCACTTTCACTGTCAGGGATGAACATTTCAGGTAACAGCTACAAATTAGGTAAACAGGGATTTGGACAAAAAAAAAGAAGACAAAGGCAAACATGCAGCTGAAAAGAGGTCAGGTGAAGGAATTCTCATCTGGCTTCCCGGTAGGCCAGCTGCATTCACTTTCCTTTATTCTGTCAATCTCTCCAGCCACGAATTTGGTTTCAGATACTGCATGAAAAGGGATCAATTAAATCTACAGTTATCATTGTGCAGACAAGCAGGAGCTTGAATCACCCCTACAGGAAACAGAGAATAGCATTTTTTGTGAAATGTAAAAATGGAAATTGCATTAATATATTTAAATGTGGCCTGGAGCTCTGTTTACCTTTCAGATACATTCTGGTTTAATTGAACTCCAAAGGATGTGGTGAATTTGCAAAACACAATTTAAATCAGAAACCTTTATAACAAGAAAATGTGGGTGACTGTAATCTAAAAAATAACTTGCTAATTACTTCTTTAATTATTAATCTTAACATAGGTAATAAAAGGCTTGTAATTGGAGAAAGGGGGGCTAGGGTACGTAAGTGGCAGGAAGTAGAAAAGTGAAAGCAAAACTGTAATGAACTCTAATTCACAAAACAATACTGTTTTCATTTGTCAATTGTGGTTCAGCATCTGGTGAATGCTCTATGGATATTTATTCAAATTGAACAAAATTGTAGATGTTCTTAATTCATCTACAAGATTAAGCACTTGCAAACAATGGGTATATTGGCTTCGTAGGCAATTGATACAAATGTACTACCTAAGACCTCAAGTGGAATGAAAACCAACAAACACTGGCTTTTCAGTACCATGATTCAGAATCACTGCCATATACACTGAGAACATGGCTCTGATATCCATTGTGGAGATTGCTGAGTGACCTGTACATAATAAGAGCATAGAAAAAATGCATAGAGACGTGTGATATATCATTGATGCACATTCTTCCTTAATATCCCAGATAAACTGTGGACTGCAGCGAGCCGACAAGCAGTGTCACTAGAGTTTCTTTTTAAAAGAGACAATTTAAGCCAGCTTCATTAATTAACAAAGACAGTCAGTGTCCAGTGGCATGAATATAATTAATCACTGGTGCTCTAAATATCATGAGATGATTAAAGGTGTATTCTGGTTTAATTTAAACTAGATAGATAGATAGATGAATAGATAGATGGAAGGGCAGATAGAGATATTTAGACATCCAAAAGCAAAAACATTTGTTATGTAACAATTTATGAAAGTCAGAATAATTTAATATATTCTTCAATTAGTTGAAACGCTAGCTGACAAATAAATAGCCAATAGAAAATTGAAATGTAATATTGACCTTGGAGCTCTTAACCTACCTACCTATAAGCTATGCTCTCTAGTGGCTTCAGGATAAAAGGAAAATGGGGGGAAAACAGAGGCAGAGAGATGCATTTGCAATTATCTGCATGTCCTGGGTTCAGTGCCTGCCAGACATTATCAGGAATAATAGACTGCTACATTTATCAGATGATAAATTATAGTAAATTACACTATGCAGTATGTCGATATTGTGGTATTGCTATGCAATCTGTCACTGAGTGTTCTATTAAGGGTTCCCACTCTTCTGCAAAATAATTGAAATTCAAAGCAGGTCTTGAGGCAAGATCTGAATATGCAAGTTTTAGGAAAGATTATTAAACAATATCATTCATGCTGTGTAAGGAGAGAACATTTTAGCAGCATAACGAAAGAGAGTATGGCATGTCGGGTGGCTTCTATTTCCCCTAGTCCTGAACAAAGGAGAACATGCTTTGCTCCACTTCCCTGTTTGAGATGCTTGTCTGCTGGGTTGGAGCTGAGTGACAGTTTTGTTTATGTAAGCGTAGCAGTGTTTCAGCCTGGGATACAAATGTCTTAGCGATGGTGGTGTCGATGATGTCACACACTTGATTGATGCGTCCTTCTTCTACAGCGTGTGAAGGACCACTGACAGAGAGATGCAGGCTTTATTCATAGCAATTAAAAATAAGAACATTAATGAGTTAATTTAGGGGTGGCACAGTGGCAAAGTAGTCAGGACTCCTACCTTGCAGCTTCTGGGACCCAGGTTTGATTATGGCCTTGGGTGTGTGATTGTGTTGATTTTGCATGTTGTCCCTGTTGACACAGGTTTTCAGCAGGTGCTCCAGTTTCCTCTCACATCCCAAAGCCATACAGCTTAGGGCTTTGGCTCATTGCGACCCTTTACTGGATGAAGCAGTTATTGAAAATGCTCAGATGAGCGCAGGTTATGAAGATATATACATTTTGACCTAAATGATTATTAGTAGTATTTGTGTGTGTGTGTGTGTGTGTGTGTGTGTGTGTGTGTGTGTGTGTGTGTGTGTGTTTTAGTTTACATACTGGTAATTACAAGGTTATTATGCAAAAACGGTGGTTTATGAGGACATTGCCAATGTCCCCATAATTCAAATCGCTTAAAAAACATACTAAATTATGTTTTTTTGAAAATGTAAAAATGCAGAAAGTTTTTTATGAGGGTTAGGTTTAGGGTTAGGGTTAGGGGATAGAATCTAGTTTGTACGGTATAAAAATCATTATGTCTATGGAGAGTCCTCATAATGATAGTGGCACCAACATGTGTGTGTGTATGTGTGTGTGTGCGTGTGCTTGTGCGTTGGTGGTCAGTGACAGAATGGTGGACATAGGGTAGAAATAAGGTGAAGGCCACAAGACCTTCAAAGTTGACCAGAAATAAATAAAAAAAAAGTTCCTGCCAAAGCTTGGTGTTTTGGGCTGATCCTAAATAGATGGTGCTGTAACACAGAATGTATTGTTTATCAAAATGTGTTTCAATGCAAGTGAACACATCACTTAATCTTCAATGCAAATAAAGTGAAGATCAAGTTGGTTTTGAACATAAGGATAATACAAAATTCATAAATGACACACCTTCAGCTGGTGAACATTCCCCAAAGCCTTGTCTTGGTAAATATGATCACATTTCACAGTAAAACACTGTCCTGGGCATAGCTCTGTGTAGGGGCATGTGGGATTAAATCTGAATCTTTAGATTTAGAACACTTTAAGACAAAAAGAAAGATACATTAAGTGTGCTGTGTAGATGTTGAGGCAATATAAACAGAGGGCAGGATTAAATCAAAAGAGTGTTCACTCGCAGAAGCATTAGCGGCATGTCTGCGAATGGAAATCGCGCTACTATCGCGGTATTAAATCTGACCCGATTTGGGCCGCAAAATGACCTTCTCACAGCTGCTTTCTTGCACAACGCAAGGGAATAAAACTCAACATTCACACAGCCGCTACTATAAAACTACACAACTGTACTCAGCCGCGCTTTCATGTTTAGTTAGATGCTGTTCTTTTCTATTTTTTTATGTAAATCCCATGATGTAGTTTGCTATTAGTAGCTGGTTAAAGGTGTAGTCAATCCTGCCCAACAATACAGTTGGAGTTACATTTTTGCTGTATTAAATCAAGAAAATATCTGCGAGAAAACACCCTGAAAATGCTCTTGCAGCTCCTCTAGTTTTAGACCAAGGTTAACGGTTGTGGCAAAGTGTAAAGAAGCCCGTCCGGCACAGGTTTGCGCAGGCGCAGCTCCGGGTTCGTTCACTGGCTCCGCGGCTCTGTGTGTTCAGTGAAATCACTGCTCATTGTTACAGTAACTGCAATACAGTGTGCAGTGCGGGTAACAAATGACATGCTGTGCGCAACATCCACACAAACGAAATGTTGCCTATTGTTCGTGCACAGAGAGAAAAAATGTTCTTATTGAATGCCATTTTATATTTTGTTCAGTGTTTCGATTGTTTTTTACATATTTTTTCATTTTATTTGTTTAATTCACTCATTCGTTTATTCTGCTGTTGCTTTGTTTGTTGTTCTGAAAACGATTTGATGCCTTAAGTTAAAAATGTTTTCCTTCCTAACACATCTTTTGTAGGAGTAGTGCCTACTATCGAGATAATATTCAACCTCACTTGTACTCACTATAAAGTTATGTATATTCAGCCTATATCCTATATAAGGGGGGTGTTTCCATGCATGATACATTTGACATTAAAGTTTTGCACGTAACAGAAAGGTGGGCTGAGCTCCTTTCAGTTTTAAAGTGAGAGACTGCGGCTTATTCCAGACAGGTATATCCAACAGAAGAGCAAAGGTAATGCCGGCCAGTATCCGTTTATATTAGGTTAGCAGACATAGTGTTGTTAAAATATATCCGCATTAGAGCAGTTCACGAGTCACTCACATCCAGATACCGCCTAGAAACCGCAGTCTCCTTTCCAGTGTATCTGTACCCTAGAAGCCCATACAGTACCGCACTCACCGCAGACTGGATGTGTATCTAATGTGTATCTAATGTGTATCTAATGTTGCATTTTGTAATCGTTGTTCGGACATATCAGGTTTTCAATAATTCGTGCATCTCTCTCTATATGGACTGAACTCAACTCTTAAGAGACGAACAATGCATCAAGTGACACTGCTGTCATAGCGGCTGCAGCGCAACTATACAGTATAATTGCAATTATTATTCATATTTACACGAATAGGTAAAGCATAGAGACGTCTGGATGATATTTATGGAATATTGTACGGGCATATATGGTTGCGTAACTTGTTGTATGTTTGTGTACTGTAAAGAGTATTTATGCATAGAGAATGAAATTTAGACAATGGTACAAGTGTAAATATATATGTGTAACACGATCATATTTTTAACATGTATGTGTAAACATTGAACAGTGGTTTCTTCATTACATATTTTGTCAGTGCGCACATTCTTTGGAGAGAGATGGCGAGTGCGCAGGCGCGCTGCACCGCAGGGTCTGCTGTCAGTGCTGCACTTTGAGACACCGAGCGTAAAGTTTGTATTTCTTGCTTTTTACAGTAGATGGCATCGACTGATATTAAAAATATGTACTTTGTACTGATGTACACATCACTGTTCATTTTCAAGTGATGATATAAAACATGTAGCGTATTTAGGGGGGAGGCATGGTGCCATGGCAATTTTGAAAAATACACTCAGATAGAGCTCACCTATCAGGACTTGAACCCATAGCTCAGGCACTCAGAGCTTCCTAATACTGTGTTACACCCACTAGGCCAATCAGGCAGATATTAAGCAGAGATGGAAAGGCAGTGCTGTCCCTCTTGATTAATATGAGGCCATCTCTGCTAAGGCTGCTGGGAGGTGGTACTAAAGACTGTAAATTAAAATTAAATTAGTTGTAATTGTTCACCCCATTCTATATGGTTGTGTGTTGGTGCTGTTTATTTCCCTTTTTCTGTATGCCTGTTTTGCCTTTGGTTCCCCCCCAAGTTCAAATGATCAGGCTGCGTTTTCCCTGCCTTTTGTAGTTCTTTCCACTGCTAGCACTGCCTTCATAAAGGCAGACTGTGCAATTGAGAAGTAAAGAGCACATTTACTGAAAACGATGTCTGACTCCTTGTTTTAGACCCAGAAGGGTTTTGGTAACAAGCCAAAACTGTTACACTGGTGTCAGAAACGGGAAACATGGATCACTCACCAAATGAGGTAGACACTGCGAAAAGGAAGAGGATGGTGCTGAAGAGTCTGCTGCAAGCTGAGGTTAGCAGACCTGGAGAGGGAAACCGCCTCGTTTAGCCTCCAACTCCAGCAGGAGAAGCGCCACTCCTTCCCTGGGAGGACCAGCAGTGGGCAATCCGAGGGACTGGAACAACCCTGGGGAGCAAGCTGGTCAGAAGACAGGGATCCTGGATGGCCAACGATGGGACCCACCTGGATGACCCCAGCAGAAGGCGCCGCCAGACCGTGAGTTCCAAGAGAAGCGGCAGTGCCGGGACATGCAATACATGGTTCAGCGGAGCTATTCGGGGTTCCCACCTTCAGTCCAAACGGAACTTGTTCTCCAGGCCTTCCTCCAGGCGCTATTTTAAGAAGAGCTTCGCCGCTACGTGGACTGGCAGCACCCACCACACTCGAGCAAGCCTTGAAAATGGCGACCCATGCAGAAGGAGTGTTTGGCTCCACCAGACCGCAATCCAAGTGACCCCTTCCATGTCGCCACACTGAGGCGACAGACAAGTCTGGGGATGACGAGGAGATGGCTTGCGCTGCGGAGTCGGACAGTATCTGCCAATGTTGCGGCAAAAGAGGACACACAGCCCGGGTCTGCCGGGCACCGCAACCACGGCCTCAAGGCAAGCTGTCAGGAAACTCCGCCGGGAGGGCCTAGAAGAGGAACAGCCTTCCCGTTACAACACTCCCTCTGACTCCACCATCACACCTGAAGACTCTGCAGAAGTGGGCCAAATCAGACAAGGTCGCAGTTTGCATCTCCCCTGCAACATAGAAGGACAAATATGTCAGGGCCTCGTTGACTCCAGCTCCACCATCTCTCTGCTACGCCCCGGGGCCATCGCTATACCAGAGATGACATGGGAAGCGACCTCACTGAATCTGAGGACCATGACAGGACAGAAGCCACAGATGCAAGGCAACAAGCGGATGTGGGTGGAAGTCACACACTTGACTGATGCGTCCTACTATTGCCACTTTGTCCGGGACTTTGCTCACATTGCCAAGCCTCACCACAAAGGGACGGCGATTTCAGTGGGATGAAACCTGCACCTCTTTTTTTGCCCAGCTCTGCGAATCTCTGTCCCAGGCTCCTGTACTAGCCTATTGTGACCCCGGGTCACCCTTCGTCCTGGACAGCGATGCCAGCAACACTGGGGTGGGGACAGTTCTGTCCCAGAGCGGGACAGGCGGAGAGCGGGTGGTCGCCTATTACAGCCGGTCCCCTCAGCCACGCTGAGAGGAATTATTGCAGAACACTCCATGAACTCCTGGCTATGGTCCTAGCCATACGCCACTTCCATCCTTACCTGTACGGCACCCAGTTCTGGCTGCGGACCGATCACGCCTCCCTCACCTGGCTGATCAACTTCTGGGAGCCAGAAGGCCAGCTAGCCTGCTGGCTGGAGGCCCTCCAGGATTATGATTTCCTCATCGAGCACCGGGTGGGCAAGTGACATGCAGACACCCTATCCCACCACCCGTGTACTGACAATGGGTGCCACCACTGCGCCCGGGCTGAAGAGAAGGCAGAGACATGGGAGGTGGCAACTGCCTGGGGTCGAGGAAATTACAGAAATGCAGTACGCGGAGCTGGCCCGCCAGCAGGCTGAAGACCCGGAGATCAGACTGGTTCTCCAGACCAGACCAGGCCATCCTCGCCTCACCCCCAAAGAGTCAAAGCTCTTTACACAGCATGGAACACCCTGGAAGTCCGCAAGGTAATCCTGCAAAAGGGGTGGTGCATTCCAGCAAGTGGTGAGCGGGGAGATTAATGCTGTGGATTTACAGCACGGAGTGCCAGATCTGCTTTATTGACCCATTGCTGCTTCTTCATCCTGCACTTCTGACCCCCAGTTTCTCTTCAATTTCAGACACTGTGATTGGCTCGCTATGCCTCTCGCACTGCCCACCCATCCCGGAAGCCACGCCAGCAAAACATGTCTCCTACCCATTTGCAGGTCCTCATATTTTAGATTTATTTCAGCGAGGAGCTGAGCTGCGAGATTCCCTGCTGCAATTCCACTTTAATCATGTGAATATCAAGCAGTAAAGAGCACTCTGCAAATCGTCCATCCCTCAGGACATGTATTGATTCCAAGAATTTCAGTTAATAAGAATAAGTAGAAAAAACAGAGGTGTCCAATATGTTTTTCAAACTTAGTGTATCATGTTTTAACTGTGGTCAATCTTATATGAAATACATGTACAGAATTAAACACTGATTGAAGACAGACTTTCTTCTCATCTGTATTATATATATATGCCAAAGCAAGAAAAAATTAAAATAAAATATATGTTCAAGCAATGCTACAGTTGACATAAAAAACTAATTAGAAAGTGAGAAGATGATAAATGGGTTATCTATTTATAAATGCAAGGACTAACAATATTAAAGATTTGATAGTCATGCTAAATCCCTGAACCCATAAACCACCAATGCACGGCAACAAGGATCTTTAAATGTATTCTTTATGTATGAAATATTTGGAAATGAAGTCATGTCGACACAATTAGTACACCCTCTGTAACCTATAAGGGCTAGCATCAGAAAGCTTGTAAGAAATGGGTTGTCATTTTTATGCAAATTATAATCGAACTCCTCCAAAATAAAATGTCAACGCCATTTAGAAAGAAATGCTTGTTCAAATTACATCATAATTACCAACTGCAGCAATAGACCTACACAATATACCAGGTGATTTTACTTGTAATGTCTCATTACATTAGCTAATAATAATAGAATCTTCTTTTTTAATGACTTCTATGTCTTCCACAATATTAGTATTTTTAACTATCAGAATAATTTTAATAACACTGAGTTTCCTGATTAAAGCATTCAGTATTCCTACCGGTGCTTTCATGTATAAAGGCAGACTCTATACTTAATTAAAAAGAGCTGCCGCATTATACTGTACTGCACTATTAAATTAAACAATCAGGGAGTCTGAATTTGCAGCTAGGTTGCTGCTTTTTATGGAACACCATGGCAACAGGTAAAACTGTGCCACAAAAGCAATGGATGTCACCCCCTTCCTCCCTCCCTCCACATACACCGAGAGCAAGGTTGTGCCAATAAATCTTTAGAGGTGACTACCAACCTTGTAGAAATCCAAATCTTGATTCATATTCACTGATCAGCAGGTCTGACCATAAATGTTCCTGAAGGGTATTCTTAATGGAGCAGGAGGGGCATCATTTTTTTATGTCAGAGCAGCAAACTGAGCACCTAAGTATTATTTACCTCCAGTTCATTTATTTCACCTATTGCATTATTCCAGGGCCCTCTCTACAAGTTATTAACTCCATACCTTGTCATGAAACATAAGAACTAATTGCATGACAAAATATATAAACTTTAATTATCTTAAATGTATCTGTTATTAAAAAGATTCCTTCATTGCCGATTTTGGTGCACAGCTGAGGGGAATTTTGCTATATAATATGCTCTTTCTGCTGGAAAGTGAACTTCTTACCAATGCTAAGCAATTAACCAGAATAAAATGCCATCCTTTGTACGGATTAAAATTACAATTAAAATGCTGCAATGTGGTATTGTTTGATGTACTTTTCTAGTACAGTAATCTGTGCCCACTTGTGGAAAGACATGATAAAGACATATGTACTGATTAGTTTCTTAAAACTGCTATTCAGATTTTCATTTGATCTTAAAAAAAGGAAGAAAGATATTTACTAAATGTAATTTATTTGATTTCCTTAGACATAATGCATAATGGAATGGACTTCAGTAGTAATAATGGGTTGGTGTTTTTTTTTACAAAGCACCTTGTAATTCAACAGCTTACATTTTAACTCCTATTAAAATGAGTCCTAGGTAATACGTGGTTAAAAATATATATATATATATATTTGTTTTTACTTGCTTTCAATTTTCCATATAAGAAAACAATATCTGCAAGATTAAAAAAAAAATGTCTTGAGACTGTAATTGCTTTCAGAGCTGTTCACTCTTCCTTCCGTTGTGCTAACTAAACATTTCTCATTTCCAATCAGCGCTAATCAACACTGCCAAGTATTTGTTTTTTGGTTTGTTTGTTTTGGTTTGTTTTCCTACACTTCTTTGAGGAAATTGTGTCTGGAACTGTTCAAAATTAATTTTCAAAGGTTTGGATCCTCGCAAGCTCTATAGCCTACTGTTTGTTCCTTTACTCATGAACAAAAGAGGTGATATGGCTTATGTGATGTGTGTGTTTGTGTGTGCATATATATACACTATAAAGCTTTGTTATAAAACCCCTGCTATCCCAAGTGTGCTGGTATTCTAACCTTATGTCTGTATTGTTTTGCCCACCTTCTCTAGTCTGAATGATTTGTGTTATGCACTACAAGGCCTTTTGTCTTCCAATTTCTGTGCACTATTATATTGTTTCCAAATTGCTTCTGGGCTCCTCTATGTTTAAGTGCCTTTCCTTAACCGTATGTCAAATTTGTTGCTTGTTTGCTCTCCTAATGACAAGCCTCAAGTTTTTGTCTCATGGAAAGTGCTTTGCTGGACATAACGCACACTGGGGCACGTCCTCTGACGAGTGTGTCTGCTAAGTACAAAGTCATGACAGGGATCGGACTGCAAAAGTGAAGTGACGGGTCATAGGGTGCTTTTGACCGTTTAAACTTTGGACCTAATTCATCAATACTCATCAATATTCCCAGAATGTGCCATTATGTATCTGTGAGTGTTTTTGTTTTTATTACAATTCATAAAGAAATCTGTCTCTCCAAATAATGTGACGGTCACATTATCATAGCATCATAAAGAACAAGAACATTACTGCCAGGTGTCACGTTCGTAATAAAAGTCAGTATGCAAAACCAATTGACCTGTTCTTATGATGTACTAGCCATGCACCAGACAGTAATGTTTGGGCCTAAGCAATGCCTAGTGGAATTCCAACAGGTTCAAAAGAAAGCTAAAGAAAAACTAAATTCACAACTCAGGAACTTTCGCATCTAAGAGAACAGGTTATTGAAAAGTCAGAAAAGTGATACGTAAAATCAAGAGGGAAATCAAATATGGGAACAAATAACTGAGCTTGTCAACCCCTTTGTCTAATGATTAATAATACAAATAATAAAACTTTACCAATTAAGTTCAGAATTAACAAGGTTTTTCTTAAACAATTAAGGCAAAATAGTATAATACCTTGTAAAATAATTACAATATCATGTAATATAATTTCATCTTTCTGCTTAAGTAGCTTTGACTTCTAACTAGCACAACAGAAATCCCGATTGGTGTGATGTGGTGCTTACTCAAAATTGCAATTTAAATCCTGTTCCTAAAGTCATTAACTTTCCAGACTATGATAGCTCCAGATGGCATGGATTCAATTTGAAAGGTGCTCTAAATAGGATATTTTCGTCGCCCTCAATGATATGACTAGCCCTTTCCATGTGAAAAATCCCAGAACAAAAGCTGACATGTTATCACCATTCAAGAATAAAAAGTATGGTTCATGCAAGCTGCCCTACAAAATCGCACAATTTTAACTTCATAACATGGCAGTGCATGCATTACATAACGTGATCAGCAAACTAAGAAGCATGTGTCTGTTTGGGGAGATAATGAATCCTAAAGGCCTGAACAATATATCAATTAATCTATGAAAATAGAATTAAACTCATATTTTTATTTATAGGTTTGTATTATTTAAAATTACGTGTGTGACTCAGAATGGATTTTACCCCTATATGGTATTCAGCCTGTCTTCAAGATAACTTCCTTCTTTATTGCTTGATTCACAATTCATAATCCTTATTAATCTCAGAGATTGCCAGGGGAGAAATATTTTTTTTTTGTATTAATCATAAAATATCACTTGTATTTGAAATATTTATTTTAGTATATGCATGCGTGAAATAAAAAAGCTACCCAATAATATTTTAAATTCATTTCTGTTCTGCATTTCAAAGAAGCTTGTTTAAGTTGTGCTTTAATGTTTATGAAATTATGAGGATCTGGCCCCAAGTCACTTTGATGTGAAAGCGAATGGCAAGGCATTGTTAAATAGAGAGCATCTATGATAGAATTAAGAATCAATCAGGAATTAAAGGTTTAGGGAGGCTTGCAAAGACATTTGCTATGTTATCTGAAATGCTGTCAGCTTACCTTTGACACTGTGCTATCATACAATTAGGCCAACTGTCAGGAAATGATAATGAGCCTGGATTATAAGGAGTAAATCATCTTTTGTCTTGAATACATATTGAAGTTGAATGTCTCACTTAGCAACAGCAAATCCGGAATCAGCACCACATCCTTATGAAATATTGGCATTGCTGTGTTATTTATAATATACTGTAGGAGGTTAATATCACATGGCTAGGCACCACACTGACAGGAGAGTCAAACTGAAATGATGTGTAGTGAAATGGCTTTCAATGGGTTTAACTAGACAACAACCAAAAACTAAAATAAATGCTGTATTGCAGCAGAGTTGTGAAGATGGCCTTTGACTCTGTCATAAAAACTGCTTCAGCACCCTATAGCTTTGCTTGAGGAGATTCTATAAAGAAGAACGTGTCCTACAACTTCTCATGGCTCTGTCAGAGCTGTTTGTAGTCTTTAAATAAGCTCTCTTTTTATCTCTCTGGGTGTTTTTTGTGTTTACCATTAAGGACATGTGACTATATATATTTCAAGACATTCCAATCAGAAATTTGAGTGCAACTGTCTATTACAAGGAGGAGACACTCAGAAAGAGTGCCCCTGTGGTCCACCTGTCATTTTAGACTGTGCTCTCTCTTGTGGATGTCCTGTACAGATGCCCAAGTCATGAACAATTTCAGACTAACTGTACATGACCTTACCCTCTAGAGTTACCTTAACAAACGAGAAGGTTACATTTGAGGTGTCTCTGTAACAGAAAGAAAATGCGGGGAAAGTCGTGTCATTATTTTCTGTTCTGAATCAGCAGTGTCAAGAAACAGCAAGTTAAAGCCCTGCAGACCAATTTTAGTGTGGAGCCATGGAGACCAGTAATTGAACTCCCTTTTGGCCACTTATTTCCAGTTTCACACAACTGTTTTCAGTGAAAATAAGGTGGCAAGACTGAGTTGCAGCAGAAACATATACACTTTTGAATGCTTTCCCAAGCTACATTGAAAACCCATTGCTGACTTATTTGGAAAAAAATAATGCCTCACTAAAGGGAGCTGTTCTAATTTCCTAGTACCTCTATTTGGACCCTAAATTGACTTGTGCATTTCGTTTCAGAATGAGAACTATCTTTTACATAATATTTCGTATGCCCCAAAGGAATTAATATTTGTTTTTTCCTTCCTTTTTAATAATCATTTAAAACACTGGACAGCCTCTAATGGTTTCATTTCAGAATTAAGACCTATAAATAATTAATTGCATGGACAAAAGGGGTTTATAATATATGTTAAACAATTATACATTCATAATAAAGCACAGCAAAGCAATTTAATATTATCTTTTTCCACTGTGTATTTATTACTGTGGCTCATTAAAGCCCTCCAACAAACACATGTTTGGGATACTGAGATAATTTTTCAGTGGATTTTTGGATTTATGATCTGTTTTCTCAAGATCACGAGATTATGGCTTGTCACATCAGGTTTCTGAACAGAATGGTGATCAGCAGATTAATTATCTTGTGATCATGAGATACCTTTTTTGTTAATTTGGCCATACCCTCAACAACCCACCATCATTTATTGAGTATAAGAAACCTACTGAAATAGACGATTTCTGTTAAACTTAGCTTTCCTTTGCTAGGAAATTCATGATAGAATGACTTGGGCCCACAGGACACACAGAAAAGTGTGGGTTAAGCAATTTTTTTTTGATTATTCTGAAGATGTATGCAATTTTAAAAACAATGGATCCTACAACTAGAGTATCACCGTGCAGTATGCTAAAGACAGTGCTATATTTTGTGCATCTGAACCTTTGCTATTAGTCACCCTATACAGTATGTATCCCAAAATAATCACACAGGTAAGAAATCAGCGTTGGGAAATATCAGGAGATTTTTTAATTCTGTGCCAGTGGTTAGCTCATTTAATATGATCAGTAACCATCTAACTTTGTGTTAGTATTTAAGGAAATGCTTGCTATAGTTTACCTGGCAGATAGGAAGGAGGACAGGAGCCCTGCTTTCTTAAAAGGCCAAGCTTTTCTAATTTTCCTTCCTATCTCCCTACCTACTCAAAGAGAGTTTCATTCATCCCTCCAAGTAAATATGCATTACCCATGCTCCCTGGATATCCCCATTGATTTTTATGTTGTTTAATAAAACAAATAATTATACATTGATGCTTGTCCTGCTAGCTTAAACTATTACAAACAACAATTCAATTATCTGGTATGATTGGTAACAACAGTGAGAAAAACAAACTGCAGTGAGAAATGAGATGAGCAGGATCTGTAATACAGGGTTTCAATTTGACATAAGCACCATCTGCTGGTTTTTCAGAGACAATTTATTCACTGGTACAAGATGGCCTTCTGTCTGTGTTGTATGTACCCCTTAGCAAACCAGCTAGGATTACATTCTCTGTGAAGCCTTTTTAACAGATCTGTTACAATCACGTGTGCCAAGACACCATTGATCAAACTGGGCACAATGTTAAGGCTCAGTGTCACGTGCTCAGTGTGTTTTTGTTCTTGATAAGTATATTATTTTTAGTTTTTCTCATTTAGAAGCACAACATACATATTTTAATGTTACATATGCCAAAATATATTTGTGTGTGGGTAGCTTCAGTTATATAGTTCTTGCTATATACTCAAATTAATAGTGTAATGTCTTATCGTACGCACGCAAATCTGATGCATTGTGATTGAAATGATGAAGCGATAAGGCAGATTGCTTTATTCAGATTGATCATTTATAATTATTTATTAATATAATATATTAAGTAACAGCCATGCCAGGCTAAAAATAATATGCAGCATGTTTAGGCCTGTCTGCTATATGTTTGCTATTGATATACTTGGCCTTTTTAGAAAGCAGGGCTCCTGTCCTCCTTCCTACCTTGAACTTTAGGGGACGGGCACTTGTTTTGTGTTATTTTGATCTAACTTAATTAATAAATAACAGTAATATTGAAACCCTAAATAACAGGTAATGCTGTAACCTGTAAATCTGTCACAAGGATTTATTGTATTTTCTAATGTGTTAAAAAATAAAATTATATAATATGTTTTATTTTTTACTGTGTTTTATGAAAGGTTATGGAAATGGTATCATCCTACACATAAATTAGATTAAGAGTTAAGTTTAGGAAAAGGAAGTTATTTATGACAGATGAAATGTATAACTTTGTAATATGAGTTACATCCTTCAAAGGTAAGATTTAAATTAGTGTGAATAATTTATTTAGTAGAAATTGCGCTAAAGTCTATCGATGAAAGATGGATAAAAGCACATTGTGTGGAAATCAACCTTCTTATTAATGTGATGAAAATGCTATGGTCAAATTAGTCCAGACAGATAACAACAGACTTATAGTGGACAAAGGGGACCAACTGCAGTGCTGAGAACATAAATAATTCCCAGGCCTTTCAACTACCAAGACCTGGGCTGGAATCCAGCTGTGGTCCCAAGTGAAATGTTTTTTTGTTTTCACAGTTTTGCCCCCAGTGGGCATTTGCTCATATCAAAGAATCACTTTGCGGTTAGTGACAACCCTACAGACTTGCTTGGCAAAGGCTCAAGAACGAGTGGTAAGGGGGAATTAGGTCAGGATTAAGGTTCTCTTGGTGAGGTACTGTAAAAGATCGGACTGTAATAGGACTTGCTGGCATCAAAACTGATGTTTTTCACATTTTGCATTTTGTACAGTAACTTGCTTAGGTAAAGGAATTTAAATATTTTGGTAAATGTTATATAAAAGACACAGCACATTAAAATGCAGCAGACGTCTTCATAAATTATAATGTCCTTTATTTAATTGAGGTTTATTTGAATATGCTGTTGAAACTGCTGCCTATCTGTCTCAAAGCAACTTAGACACCAAATGCAGACGTATACCAAACTGCAATAATAAAGTTCCAATTATAGCAATTACAAAAAATATTCACAGAATATACAAATACAACATATTAAATTTCATAATGCTAGCGTACATGTGAACAATTCCCAGTGTTCGCTAGTATTCATGTTTCCGTATCACTGAAAATCAATGCTAATTTAATTTAATTTTACACCTCATGATAAAATTCAAATCAGTTTTACTTGTTTTTTTGCATGGCAACGCATTTGATATAGTATTATATTGGTAGTCAGTTTGCCTGATATGGATTTTAGCATTGAGAGAAATTGTATAATAATTATGTAGAAATAGACAAATACATACAATTTTTAAGAGAAATATTAGCTTGTGATGTTGTAAAATAAAATACAGATAAAATTTTGTTATAACAAAAACCTCACTGTAATAAAAATATGTCCAAGTCTCAGTCAATGATACCCAGTACTTTTCTTGATGCAATGAAATTATCTGAGCATCCCCCTTACTTTTTTTAAGGTTTACCTTGGTTTAAATTAATTACGGTATAAATACCTTTCCTGTTGTGCTGCACTGCAATTATTGTAATTACAGTATACATTGTACACCCTTTCTATGACATGAGCCCTACTCATCCTGCATTGCTTTAGAAATATAACTGGATTGATAATATATGTATTTAATCCTATATAGTGTAATGCTCACCAACCAGGCTACCTTAATTTGGAAGTTAACTGTTGACAATGGACATGCATTCATAGTACTGTACTTGACTGTCTCACTTCTTGAACCAACTCCCTCCGTACCTTCCCTTGTTCACCTCAATTGTGTTGGAAAGAGTGCTATAAAGTTGGGCATTAGCAATGTCTGCTTCCAAACGAATCATTGATGATTCAGGTCTTGGCAAAATGCCTGATGAAGATCTCTTCCAACTTGCAAAACTTATTAAATTTAGGCCTACTGCATGGATGCATTTTGGACTTGAAATAAAAGACGACTTTAGTGTTTGAAGATGGAGTTCCTTTTCATAGATGGTTTGAGCTTGTGTTATAAACATATACAACCTTTTTTACACACATTGTGGACCATCATGCTGTAATGTATGCAGACATCTCAGGAGTAAACTATATGCAGTACAGATATACGGATTACCTAATTGATTTTTAAAATTATTTCAATATCAAACATTAGCAAAACTAAAACAGATGGCATAGCTGTTTGGAAAATGTTCAGGTATATCACATGGCGTAATAAAAATTAAAGAAAATCCACAAAGTGAGTAAAAAAAAAAAAAAATCAAACAAAGCACGTTTCTTATAGCTGCAATCAGACTTACTGCCTCTCCCCTTGAATGAAGTGCTGACAATGATAGATCCATTTAGTTAAAAAGAGAGAACTTTAAAAAGGGACAAAAAATTATGAGAATTTGGGAGGTGCATTTTGGCACTATGACCAGGTCGTCAGGCCATATGGTTGTGTGTTTTTGCAATGTGATCACTGGACCCAGCTGTCACAGATCACTTCAACTAGTGAACCGAGTATGAGACTCTGTTCTCAGTTCATGGTTGAGTAACGAGAAGCATTGTGGGATAGTGGCATACATTTTAAAGAAACGTGACACATTACATTGTATGTACATCTATATCTATACCAAAATTCAAGGTGTGCATCTGCAATTGATTGATTGCTCAAAACATTTTTTTTAAACGCTTGACATTACTGCATTAAAATACAATTAAATTACTTTTTAAACTACCTACAAACTACCTTTAGTATCCATTGTAATGCAGTCTAACACATTTGCCTATTTATACAGATGTATTTTGTATGATTTAAGTATACATCATCTCACAATTTGTTGTCAACGTTATATACATCACCAACCTGTTAGTTAATCAATAACACATAATTTACTGCAACTACTTTATTTTCAATCTCTGCCATTTTTACCGACTGTGTTTTTGCATTGCACTGTTGGTCAAAGATGGCTTAACCTGGTTGTGTTGTGGTCAAAATGCACCCTATTCCAAAGCAGGCCGGAAGTGAAAGCTCTGAGGGATAATCTGAAATGGAGAGAGACAATCCGGGAACTTAGATTGGTCTCAAATTAAAATTCCAAGAAAATCTGTAAATGTATAATTATAATAATAATTATTATAATTTGTGTTATTGTTAATCAACCTTTTTTTTATTTACAGCATATTTATATTATTCAACACATTTTCATGTTCGTTATTGTGATTAAGAAACCTATTAATTCAATCCCAGACAGCAAAACAGTTCTGACCCAGAACCATTCCAAATGTAGCTGGAGAGCTAGCCTAGATCCATATACCAGATCGGTGTCAATTTGCACAACGGCCCGCATCCTCTGGCCCAAATTAGGGACAGTGTTGGTCCAATTCTGGCATGCTCATGAATATTTTACAGACCAGTAATAGCCCGATTTCCGATATATAAAAGCTTTTATATATCCCCTTTTATATACCCCTAATCAGACCCAAGTCATTCCAATACTATGCCTATTTCAGTCCCTAGTATCTGTGACATAATGTCTTATTATTATTATTATTATTATTATTATTATTATTATTATTATTATTATTATATTATTGAGAAGATTTATTTTAAACAGTGCTTTAAGGAGGTGGTTCAATTTTAATTTAGACAGGCATTTTGAAATATGAATCCAGTAGGCATGTCGCTATCGCTCTTTATGTTGAAAAACTGCATGTAACAATGACCAATACTTTAACAATTAAAAATAATAATAATAATAATAATAATAATAATAATTATCAACATTTTTTTGTTTTCTTTTTCACTTTGTTTTGAACGGTACTGTTGGTTATACAGTACACAGTATGAAGATTAATGATTAAGTGTACTATATATGTCATGTGACCTCACATGACATGAAACATCAGCCGAACATGTAGCATGATGGGATGTAATATTCACTGTAGTGCACTCTGGTTGTATAATGCTTATTTTGGCAAATGTAGCAAGCCATCTGGGTACTTTTACCATACTGCAAATGCATATACTATATCCAATATGCATACTGGATACTACTGAAATGTTGGAATTTAGTACGTGTAGTATGTGGTTTTGAATTCAACCTAAGTTATCTTTAGAGTCGGATGCAATGCTCAAAGGGGGAGGGGTTACACCAGTTTCCATGAATAGCTTATAGAAATATTTTTCTATCAAAGCCCCTATAGGCCTCTATGTGAGTCACTCAATCAGTCCCCTTCCTATTTCCTGTTTGTATATATGGTGACACAAACACAGGAACTTCCTCTTTGCCATTTTGCATTTGGACTTCTCAGGTCATATGCAAAGTCTCTGTTGTTTGTTGCCTTACATTTAAAAAGGGTGCAATCTGTGCTTTCAGTCGGTTATATCAATAATATACCCACCCCAGAGTCACTACACTGTTGTCTTGTGTGATTAGATAGTCATTTTTAAATAACTGTGCCGAGCTGTGCTGTCCATGTTCCGGCTGTGCTTCAGCTTCATTTTTTGCACAAAACATTGATAGGATCTACTTTTAATAATATATATGGATATATGTATCAATTGTTAGACTAGTCACTGTGGTCATTTGTCTTTGCAGGGTTTTTCGTCCACAGCAGGAGAGTGAACAGCAGCTGTAACTCCGCCACCCAGCTGCACGGCCTGCGTCGTAGAAATATCCCCTGCATGAGGGGCTCCTCTGCTGGCTTGCATCTGCACTACAGTCATCCCATTCCTAGCTGGGCTAGTCGAGCAGAAGGTGATTGCTCCTGTGCTATGCAGAAGGTACACAAGTGTACTCCTGTTGCCTGCACTGTATATACTGCACTGTATATAATTATTTGTTGTGTCCAGCAGAGGCTATTCAGGTGCACACTGTTTAACCCACTGTGTGTGTCTGTTTTTACCGTATTGTGGGTGTGCTTGTGCATTATCCTGTTACCCCTCGTGACAGTTTGGTTATACTGGTACCTTTCCACATTGGGCAGTGCTTATGACTCACAAGATATCAATAGGTTGAGAATGCAACCCCGCTTATCTGAAAAAGAAAGCACTGCCCAAAGGTTGCAAGGTCGTGCGGGAGTTCAAGTCTCCCAGCAAAGAGGAAGTTCCTGTATGTGCATCACCATGTATACAAACAGGAAACAGGAAGAATTGTTTCGATGAGGTATCCATGGAAACAAGTCTAACCCCTCCCCCTTTGGGCAGTGCTTCCTTTCTCAGATAACTAGGGTTATTACCTTAGCCTTAGTCTTCTCTCCACTCCCCACAGCCTACCTAGTCCTCCACTCATCCTACTCCAATCCCTCATGTCCTACCTGATCTAACTTTTAGGTCAGCACTACATGCAGTGAGTTACAAAGCACTCACCTGTGATTTCCTCAAAGATCTGGTATATCAACCTTAAACCATGCTACTAAGACAAAACACAGGCCTATACTGCCTGCTTTGAACCCTGGCTCTGCCAATCTGAAGGGAGTCATTCTTTGTTTGAAGATCTGGTATATGGATATCACACTGCCTCCTCTGGCACTGAAACAGAATACAGACAATATATATTCAAAAGACAGGTGCTACAGCAAGATTTGAATCCAACTTCTACTGACTTTAAGGCTCATCTACTCATCTATTACCTTGATGTCTGGTATATCTGCCCCCTGTGGCTGTAAAACGAAGCACTAGTAGCACAGAACAAAAAGAATCTCAAATGACAACTGAACCAGGATTTGAACATATGGCTCATCAAACTCATGTTGCCCCCTCTGGAACTAAAACTGGGCAAACAACACATTCTCAGAAGACAGCATCACAACCTCAATTTTAAAGTCCTGATAGCTTTAAGACCAGTAATCTATGCAGAGCCACAGAGCTCCCCTTCCACATGTTCAAAGATCTGGTATATCAACCTTCCACTGCCCCCTCTGACACTAAAACAAAGCATAGCAGCACACAAACAGTAACATTTTCAGAAGACAGCAGGTCTCCCAGGTTTTGAGCCCATAACCTGGCAGGTTTAAGGACAGTGACCACAGCTGTGAGCTACAAAGGACTACAGTAACCTTTTACCCTGCATGATCAACTTCACACTGCCCCCTTCTGGGCCTAGCAAGATACATACAGCAAGATAAATGCAGCAGAAATTCTGAAATACAGCTCCAGTCCCAAGATTTGAAGCCACGGCATTATGACCATATCACTATATCTGTATGAGAACGGTCACCAAGGGCTTAACTTTGATTTAAGGAAGGTTCTGGTATATCAATCTCATGCTGCACTCTCAGCCACAGCCCTATAGAAACACAACCAACAGGATTTCAAAAGACAGATCATCACCCAGGACTTGTAGCACTCAAACATGTGATGACTCGTGGTTTAGGTGCTCAATAATCTTGAATATCAAACCTCTTGCTGCCCCCTCTGGGACTTTAACAGCACTAGCAATACAGATGATCCCAACAGAATTCTTGCAGCTGATTTTTCAGGCAGAAGCTGTAGTAAACCATCACTCTATAACAGTGAAGCACTGAGCACCCAGTCTCACCAGCTCTGCCTTAATATCCTTCCACAAAGACAGCACTATAAAATAAACAAAGGAAACAAAACAGGCTGGAACCCAGACCCCGCTTTGCAGGAATAGTAACCCTTTATACAATGTGATAGTTAGGACTCCCTTCCTCAATGATCTACTATTCTAACTATTATTTTTTCACAAACACAACATGAAAATAGCTGCAATAAACAGTTGAAACATGCGAGTATTTAGTGTATCATTTTGCACATTTATTTTTCAAAAACCTGCCAAGTAAACATTCATGCACTGTGGTGCTCATAATGTATCTGTCCATTTTGGAGTAAATAAAAAATGATGTATATTGCACATTCAGTTTATATTCTTATTAGGTCAGCAAAAAGATGACAAAAATAAAGAGCAATACAAGCACAGACTATTTAAATTAAGGGCTGCTGTATTACACAAATTGTGCCTTCATATCTTCTTCATTTGAGAAATACATTTCCTACCCATACTTGATATCTTCTAGCCTCCAAAACCCACGTTACATGCTCATTAATGTATAGTGAGGGGCTAAATTTGTTTGAAATAAATCATTAGGTCAAATTAATTTTATGAGACGAAACTTCCATATCTATATATAGCTCAAAGAACTGGATCAACGTGTAGTTTTGTTTTTCATTTAATAAAATAAAATATAATGCCATTCCTCTGTGACTTTCAATGCCTTCTGAGATCATCGCTTGAGCATCTTCAGTTGACCTTGCTGGCATCCATGCAGGATCACCCCAGGTTAACAGAAGGGCACCTTCTCTTAAATGACCAATACAGAATAAAAACAGGACCTCCTTTACAATTTATTTTTAATATTGAGTTTCCCCTAAAACATTTAGAAAAATACCATACGTGTTGTATAAATAATACATTCCGGATCCGATATACTGCATTCAAATTTACTGGAAACAATTTAACTTATAATACGTAAAATTATGTTTCCTGTAAATATACATTTCTACCTGTAACAGGTGATCAAACATGATTAACTTGATGAGCATGAGAAAAAGAAAAAATAAGTTCAATTGTAGAATTAAAGTTAACACAATTGAGTTTTCAGTGAGCCTTGGATCTCTTGCTGGGTCATGGCCGATAATTCTAAAAAGTAGAATATCTTTGAAAACTTTTGAAACACTGATTCCGTAATTGGCCATTATTTGGACTGCATCTGCAGCTAAGATGGCTTA
The DNA here is from genome assembly GCF_036373705.1 of Amia ocellicauda. Taxonomy (NCBI): domain Eukaryota; kingdom Metazoa; phylum Chordata; class Actinopteri; order Amiiformes; family Amiidae; genus Amia; species Amia ocellicauda. The sequence goes on from NC_089859.1 coordinate 11,910,897, forward strand.
CATAGCTCTTCCGAATTTGGGCCAGATTCATTTAATGTGCGATTGCTATGCAGATTTGCCAGCACCTAGATGAGTCTGGGCCGGAGTCCACCAGCTGAATTTGTTTAGCACACATTGTTCTAGAACCTTTGTGCTAGTGTTTTTAGATCATCAAAAATAGTTTGTTTTATGCAACATGACTGATTTAATAATTCTGTTCACCTGCAAAGAAACACCACTTAAATTATGTATACATTTTTGTTTGTATGTTGGATTTATCTGCAGTGTAAGAAATGTATCTGATGTTTTAAATAATACAGCTCCTAATAAAAAGACGAGCATGCAGACCACTATGAATTGACAATTTTTGCACTTAGGGTGACAAAAACTGTTAAATCAACTAATTAAAAGTAATTATTTTTGATTTCCTATTTTAATTCTTTAAGGAAATACATGCTACAGTAGCGGTCCTTGACAGCTGCTGGCCTGTGATTTTGTTATTTATGCATAGTGAGCTATAAAGAAAGCCATACATTATATGCTTGTTTTACAATAACAGGGAAAACTTGCAATGACTGTGTCCTAGACTTTTTAGAATGGAAAAAATAAACAGACTAACATAAAATAAAAATAGTTAAATAGTCTCCATTGGAAAGTTTTTCCTAACAGAGTATGATGTCAGATCTGTAGAAGAACTGATGCCAGTTGGGACTGTAAAGCTGTGCTCACAGCTCTGAGAAGATGAGCTCCTAGCATTGGCACTGGATTCAACACGGTACACAGAGATCAATGATGATGGCATATGATTCAGGACATTGTGTACCCGGGCACTCTCTCTCACAGTAATGTGTAGCGTGAAGAGCATTGAAAAAGTGCAGGGAATCCTTGCTGAGTTGCTGAGGGTAGGGAATCTGGCCAGGGATTTAAAAATAAAAATAAGACACCCTGGCTTTGAGACTAGGCAACCATTGGCAAGCAATATCGCCTGTGTTGTACATTGTTTCAGAAAACTAAGCACAGCAGAAAATTGGCATTTGCAAAAGCATGGCATTTATAAAAATAAAAAGGAACTTCTGTTGGAATTACCTATTGGGATTTCTTTTTTTACAACCATTCTTATTAAAATATCCAGTTTTTCCACTACATTTTATAATTGCTGTGTTTAATGGGAGAGGATCATTTTGTTGTTAAAACAGCTGTGATGGTTACATATTTTAGCTTTTTGTAATTTTGTGTAATTGAATATGTTCTCTTTGACGGGCTCAGGATTGCAGGATAATGTGCTTGCTTTATGAAGATTTTATTCTGCTGGTTCTCATGCATAATATTGGTCTTCTGAAGTGGCTGATAATCAGCTCATTTGAAAACAGTAATGTCTTTTTCTGTTAGTGCTGAGGGAGACGACCGAATTATGTTTTTTGTTTTGTTTTTTTAATTGTGCTTCATTGTAGTAGGCATTTTGTATGTCCCCAATTTATGTCAGCTCAACAATGCATCCAATAATACTGCAATGAAGACTGACATTTAATGGATGTTCTCGGAATTGGTGGATGAAGCCTTTAAATGCTTGCATCACGGGCAACTTGCTGTACCGAAGAATGTATTCAAGCAAAGCTAAGGGTTGAAAGAGACTGAAAACTGAAACAGAAAAAACAAATTATAAAAAAATCATCATCTGTCAATTATAGAGCCAAGTTTTATAGTCAGAAGCTTCAGAAACTGAGCATCTTGTGAGTGAAAAGCAAACTTTGGGAACCACAAGGGAGCCAGACTTCTAACAAAAAGAATAATACATAGATATTATTTATAATTAAGCAATAGCCAGAGGGTGCTGAAAGTGCACTAGAAGCCTGGTTGTTTATATCAGCCAGGGTAGGGTTATACTCAGAGATCCCACACTGCCCCATGTAGGCAGTGCTATTTGAAAAATGAATCAGAATGCTGCCTTTCAGAGGTTGATAATATTTATTTATTATCAGATACCCTTCCCCATGATAATTTACAGTTGTCATAAATAAATTTTGCGAGACATAATAGTGTAAGAGCTAGAAAATACAATATACCACTTTTTATACCAAGAACAAAATGCACAGCACAATTTCTAACACGGATGGTTAAAATAATAGAAGAAATGTGGTAATAGTTACATGAGGGCTATGTGGTGAAGGCATAATCAGTAGTAGAGATGCAATAAAAAAAATGCAGATATAATAAGGAGAAATAGTACATGGGAAGCAGATAAATGTGTTAGAAAGTAGGCATGCATTTTATCATCAAAATATCACACACATGTTCACATTTAAAAATAATATAACTTTATATTTTCAGTCCCAATACCATTTTATAAAAGTCTGAAATTACTCAGTCCAGTGGTAAGCAAACCTAAATTAATCAGTGGGCCGAAGTCTGGATATTAAATAACTGCCTGGGCTGCAAGATCCCTTTAACCACAATTACAAGCCACAAATGCTAGATGCAATAAATACATATCAACAATAAATTAAGGGAGTAACACCTTGATACAAAATAAGTAGTTGTCATAAATATACTACTTTATTCTTTATTGTTTTGTTTTTTGGGGTCAGGGGTGGTGGTCGTGGGCCACAAGTGGATGCACTTTGGGCCGCAGGTTGCCCACCATCTGCTGGTTTGAGATGTGGTGAGAGAAACAGCTTGTACTTCTGCATATTGGCATGCTGTACAGTACACTAAGATAACACCATCAGTACACCAGGGTGTCTACACAGCGTTGCACTATCATGAGTCTCAATACTCAGGAGTCCTGCTTTCTATGAAATGCTTAGATGTAGCACATCATTGCCTTCAACAGCCTCTTGGGCGCAGTTTACACAATAAATCACCCCTCCAGGGTGGACTGTCTGTATCTCTGAGGGTGTCCCTCCAGCCTGACAGGAGGGTTTTAGCTCCCATACATCAGGAGAAATCGCTTTAACCAGGATAATGCTTCGGATTAATATGATGTGGCAATGTGGGCAAATTGCTACACGAGTAACCAACCTTTCTTTTACTAATATTAGACCACGCCACCCTCATTTTAATTAGAGGAGAGGGATCTCTATTCTCATATCAATATTAATGAGCCTGGCCAAGGTTGCATCTTCCCCACACCAATTATACTCCAATGAAGACGAGAGCAGGAGCACTTTTTTAACTTTGATATAAGTTTCTTTATATCAAATAATTCAAATACAAAGAATTAAAAATACAATTAAAACTATACTTAGTAACTGGAGCCAAATTCCAATTAAACCCCAAATTACTTAGGGCAGTAAAGTGTGAACCTTCTATTAACAATATGTTTTTCCAATGCTCAGGCAGAGATCGAATAACTACCAATGTGCAAGATAAAAGTTTAAATTACCAGTACATGTGGAACACGTGCATAAATCCACAGCACCACAAACCCATTACCTTAGAAACTGCTAGCAACGAAGAAAGATTAAACAGAGTAAGGAATGCCTCATCATGCAGAGATAATAAAATGACAATGCCATAAGCATGTATTGCATAAAATTCCCCAAAGACCATTATCCCTAACTCAACCACTAGGCAGTACTAAATTCAATACTCAGTGATATACAGTTACTCAAATAATTTCCTTCCAACCCGTCGCTGAAACAGCTCACACAAACAGGTTTACTAATGGAGTGTATTAGTAGAGCTAGTTTAACAAACAGATTTATATCCAGTGTTCATATACATTATAGAATTAACATGCAAATACGGTTCTTAAAACACTTGAATAAATCAAAGGTTGAAAGATGCTAAAATACAGTAAAATAGTTACTTACTTAAAGGAGAAATAGTGTTCAATACCTAAAACAACTAAGAGAGACCATGAGCAACAACTCGAAAACACAATGATTTTAATTAACACCCCCTAACATGCAGTGACAATAACTTAGCGCCCACATCCAGTCATTCAAAAAGACAGTTTGACCCATCTCCACACTAGTCAATATCATGCGCACTGACTCGCTCCATAATCAATGAGCGCAACCAGAGGTATAAAGATAAAAACACATTTAAATGACATGGTTCTCACCTTAGCTATCATAGTCTAGCATCTATGTGTCGATTCTCAGGTTTCCTGCTGTGTCCTTTCTTTGCAGATCTCTTTGTTCGTCTCAATCCCATCTGACTACAGTGGTTTCAATAAAGTATTGCACAGTAAATGCCATAAAGATAGACACACAGATTTAAAGGTCCCACATGCTACAATGAGAAAGGCCTCTTTGTGATTTAATGCAACAAATGTTCAATGTAGTGTGCCCCCCCCTCCACCTCTCCAATCATTAGCAGTGCAAGTATTACTATGGTGACCAGAGTCCTCAGGTAAGAGTCAATATCTTGTCACTTTCTGTGTCTGTGGTTGAGTGTTTGTCTATACATGTATGAAATCTTGGCATTTCCCAAGTGCATTAATGTACAACATGATTTAGCATGTGTTGACCAGAATGGTTAAATACAGCTGTCATGTCAAAAAGGTAGCAAAAGTAACAGCATGGGGAAAACACAGATTTCACAGAAAGGCTTAATTTTAGCTACACACCATGATTTTCAAAAGCAGCCACATTATTGGTCTGCAAGGCGTGGCTGGTAGAAAACCAGTCCACAAACAGGAACTGTTATAGAAAGTGAAGACTTAATTAAGAACTGATGAAATGCATTTAATTTAGCTGGGGACTCATGGCTCATCACAGAGAGTACAATTATTAAAGGTTCCAAATCATTATTTAATTAGTATTATAAATGTGATGACCCATTGTTTGTAATTCCTTAGCACTATATATATAGCATTATCTGTACATTTGTATCAGAATAATGTGTTACATTTAAAGGGTCTGAAAGCAATACAAATGGAGAATGTCGACTCATTGATTTTTAAGAGAGTATTTGCCAGTTCATGAACCTGTATGAAATAAAAGTAATAGAATATGTAATTATGACTACTGTAAATAAAAGAGCTGTATTTCTTGAGATAATTGGAAATGAAGGATGGTGTTAAGGGAAGACATTAAACATTTTTGACTGGTTTTGGTTTGTCAATAAGCCAGCATTGTTTTGTCTATTATTTGTTTAAATAAAGTGCACTATTATGAGAATCCCCATGTGAATTAAGTATAATCCTACTTATACATTCAAGGGATGTTTCTGGCAAGAAATTCCAAACCATGACAAAAAAGCAAGTCCCCATCTTCACATTAAGTCTTGTTTGTAAGCGAGAATAGCTTGTAACACAGTTAATTTACTACCAGATGTCAAGGCAGATCAATTTAATCTTAAATAGGAATACAGTCAGTAAGCTGATTTAAAAGCATTCTTACTTTACAGCATTGTTTCACACCTGCCTAAAACTTTTGCACAGTACTATACTACAGTACTATATATAGACATAGTACTGTGCAAAAGTTTTAGGCAGGTGTGAAACAATGCTGTAAAGTAAGAATGCTTTTAAATCAGCTTACTGACTGTATTCCTATTTAAGATTAAATTGATCTGCCTTGACATCTGGTAGTAAATTAACTGTGTTACAGTAGTAAGAATGCTTTCAAAAATAGACATGTTTATAGATTATATGTATCAATTAACTAAATGCAACTTCATTGATCAGAAGAAAAATCTAAATCAAATCCATCAATTATTCTAGGTACACTTGAACATAGTCTTTACACAGGATTTTGTAGGCATATACTCAGGTGTATGATTAAAGAATTATACCAAACAGGTGCTAATGATCATCAATTCAATATGTAGGTTGAAACACAATCATTAACTGAAACAGAAACAGCTGTGTAGGAGGAATAAACCTGGGTGAGGAACAGCCAAACTCAGCTAACAAGGTGAGGTTGCTGAAGACAGTTTACTGTCAAAAGTCATACACCATGGCAAGACTGAGCACAGCAACAAGACACAAGGTAGTTATACTGCATCAGCAAGGTCTCTCCCAGGCAGAAATGTCAAGGCAGACAGGGGTTTCCAGATGTGCTGTCCAAGCTCTTCTGAAGCAGCACAAAGAAACGGGCAACGTTGAGGACTGTAGACGCAGTGGTCGGCCAAGGAAACTTACTGCAGCAGATGAGACGCATTTTGCTTACTTCCCTTCGCAATCGGAAGATGTCCAGCAGTGCCATCAGCTCAGAATTGACAGAAAACAGTGGGACCCTGGTACACCCATCTACTGTCCGGAGAAGTCTGGTCAGAAGTGGCCTTCATGGAAGACTTGCGGCCAAAAAGCCATACCTCCGACGTGGCAACAAAGCCAAGCGACTCAACTTTGCAAGAAAACACAGGAACTGGGGTGCAGAAAAATGGCAGCAGGTGCTCTGGACTGATGAGTCAGAATTTGACATATCTAGCTGTAGCAGAAGGCAGTTTGTTCACCGAAGGGCCGGAGAGCGGTACACGAATGAGTGTCTGCAGATAACAGTGAAGCATCATGGAGGTTCCTTGCAAGTTTGGGGCTGCATTTCTGCAAATGGAGTTCGGGATTTGGTCAGAATTAAATGGTCTCCTCAATGCTGAGAAGTACAGGCAGATATTTATCCATTATGCAGTACCATCAGGGAGGCATCTGATTGGCCCCAAATTTATTCTGCAGCATTACAACAACCTCAAACATACAGTGACAGTCATTAAGAACTATCTTCAGCGTAAAGAAGAACAAGAAGTCCTGGAAGTGATGGTTTGGCCCCCGCAGAGCCCTGATCTCAACATCATCGAGTCTGTCTGGGATTACATGAAGAAAGAGACTGAGGCTGCCTAAATCCACAGAAGAACTGTGGTTAGTTCTCCAAGATGTTTGGGCCAACCTACCTGCCAAGTTCCTTCAGAAACTGTATACAAGTGTATCTAGAAGAACTGATGCTGTTTTGAAGGCAAAGGGTGGTCACATCAAATATGGATCTGACGTAGATTTTTCTTCTGTTCACTCACTTTGCATTTTGTTAATTGATAAATACACCGATCAGCCATAACATTATGACCACCTGCCTAATATTGTGTAGGTCCGGCTTTTGCCACCAAAACAGCCCTGACCCGTCGAGGCATGGACTCCACTAGACCTCTGAAGGTGTGCTGTGGTATCTGGCACAAAGACGTTAGCAGCAGATCCTTTAAGTCCTGTAAGTTGCGAGGTGGGGCCTCCATGGATCGGACTTGTTTGTCCAGCACATCCCACAGATGCTCGATTGGATTGAGATCTGGGGAATTTGGAGGCCAAGTCAACACCTTGAACTCGTGACTCATCAGACCAGTCCACCTTCCTCCATTGCTCCGTGGTCCAGTTCTGATGCTCACGTGCCCATTGTAGGAGCTTTCGGCAGTGGACAGGGGTCAGCATGGGCACCCTGACTGGTCTGCGGCTACGCAGCCCCATACGCAACAAACTGCGATGCACTGTGTGTTCTGACACCTTTCTATCAGAACCAGCATTCACTTTTTCAGCAATTTGAGCTACAGTAACTCATCTGTTGGATCGGACCACACGGGCCAGCCTTCGCTCCCCACGTGCATCAATGAGCACCGGTTCACCGCTTTTCCTTCCTTGGACCACTTTTGATAGGTACTGACCACTGCAGACCGGGAACACCCCACAAGAGCTGCAGTTTTGGAGATGCTCTGACCAGTCGTCTAGCCATCACAATTTGGCCCTTGTCAAAGTTGCTCAGATCCTTACGCTTGCCCATTTTTCATGCTTCTAACACATCAACTTTGAGGACAAAATGTTCACTTGCTGCCTAATATATCCCACCCACAGACAGGTGCCATGATAACGAGATTATCAGTGTTATTCACTTCACCTGTCAGTGGTCATAATGTTATGGCTGATCGGTGTATAATCTATTAACATGTCTATTTTTGAAAGCATTCTTACTTTACAGCATTTTTTCACACCACACCTTTTTCACACTTTTGCACAGTACTGTGTATATATACAATTTATATATACATACACACACACTCACACACACACTTATATATGTAAGTTGAGAAATTTGGCAGTAGATTTCAGGCCTTCAGCTTGATGTATTGCTTTCTGATCTTGCCAGTGGGAATAAACGTTCTGCTGTTTTGTTATGATTGGTCAGCCTCGATTTAATTTAAAGTCATCAGTGAGACTAAAAAGGAACCAAGCTTAATAAGTAAACCTTTCAACTAGTGCAATTCTATGAATGTAATTGCTCTGTTAAGATCTTTATTTACTGTGATTGCTCTCTTATAGCATTACCTATGATTTAAGTGTGGGGTGAGCAAGGCAATCAATGCCCCAGCCTCCAAGACAGCTGTGAAAGTAACGTATGAATAATGTATGCCATTTGATATCGCCGCATGAAGATGAAAATATTCCTTTGTGCTTTAGGCTCTTTCTATTCTGCTGTGCAAGCAAGTCAGGGTGTCAGAATATATATAATTTGGCTTTAGTTTGGAGCCCAAGGGGTAAAAAACATATTTTAATACTATAATGAAATATCTGTTTCGGGGAGGGGGGGGAATAAAAAATAAATAAAATGGGGGGGGAAATAAGGAGGGAGATCAATTCACATATCAAGTTATTTCTTCACAATAACATTTATTTATATGGTGTGTTATTCAGTGTTCAAGACTTGTAGGCCATAACTGGATGATCTTAAAAGCATGTACCTTACAAAGTAGATGAAAGGGGTTCTGCAGAACTAAGCACATTTAATATGCACAGAGATTCAGAGAATTTCAAATATTGAGGTTTCATTAGCATATGTGTAGCATGGTCTCACTGCTAAAATGGTAGTTCCCTTTTAGATTCGAGAATGTTTCACAGTCACATTTTTTGCAGCACCATTTGGGCTGCCCTCCTTGTCTTGTCAACTGAAAGGCCATTGATTCCCCTCTCTAACACAGATCCAATGCCATTTCCATTATGACTGACATCACCACCTCTCCCAAAAGAGCATTTAAAAGAGAAAGGGCCTTTACAAGATCCTTCAGTACTGTGCTGGTGAGGTTCTCTCACGGGACAGCTGCAGGAGTGAGAGTCATGCTCCTAAAGTGATCTGTCTGTAGGTTAATGCATTCTCTGAAAGTGCTCTGTGTTGTGGGGTCCAAGCAGCATCGATGGTGTTCTAGGGGTCACTCATGTCTTTTTTCTTTTCTTTTTCAAGATATACTATAATAAAAGTTTCTACAAATTTCTTTAGCGCATGATTTGTATAATTTCCGCAAAGTCTTTGCATGGCAAAAATACTTTATTTGAAACATTCTCTCCGTCATTCTTTCAGTTTTGTGGAGACGCCTGCACATTTGTAACAGCATAATTAAATGTTTTCTTAAAGTGGCAATGATGTATTTTTCATTCTGTTATGATTGCATTCACCTTTGTCTTGAATATGGTATGAATACAGCTGCACTACAGAACGGTTTGAATCACAAACAATCCTAGGAATGCAGAAAACATGCAAGATGTGGCCTGGGGTCCTCAGAATTCTATTATGACGTTTCCTGACGCTTATCTCATTGCACTCCAGCCATAGAGCTTACAATCAATATTTGTAAAATGTTGTGTAATCCATCTCCTTGCAGCAAGACTCATTTAAAACAAAATGATGCACAGTTTGCTTTCTGAAAGTGAGGGGAGGTGGGGGTGGGGTATAATGCAATTTTTCCCAACAACTTTCAAGCCTAAAAGGATTTTTTTTCCAGACTCATTTCTGAGCCTGATGCTTGCCTGTACTAATTTCATGTCTTAGAAGTAATCCTTTCCACTACAACAACAATCAAAATGAAAGAAGGGTGGTTGGTAATCCCTTAAATTAAATGTAGAGAGTTCAGAATGATTTCCTTTTCTTTAGCAAATGAAATGGCATTCAATTAATCTGAAGAAAAAGACATAGAAATAAATACTTACAGTCCACAAGACCGGAACATTTTCCCACCATACTGACAATTAAGTATGAATCAATATGTACTGAATGGATTTAAATTGCTGAATTCAAATGAATACAAAGATGCTTCCTTTACACCTTTCCAATAATTCATTACTTATTCATTTCAAATTCAACCATGCTTAATTAATTTCACAATTAAATGTCAAACCAATTTAGGAAATTCTAGCAATTCTTTGGAAGGACAAGAAAGCTTAGACACCAGGCACCTTCCTCTGCAATTCCTAGGAGGAGTAGTTAGGCTAGTTTGGGGCCATGCTTCAGATCTCCGGGATATGAATTGAACAGTTATACGATTCAGAGGGAATTTAATAAGAACTGGTTTTGGCAAGATGTCTGAGGGATTTGTACAGCTGTAAGATTTGTAAATAAAATACAAAAAAAATAAAAAAAATAAGTGGGAGCAGGTGTAAATCACTGAGTCCCTGCAGAAAACAAATGCTGAAAAATGTTAAAGCACAATGACTTTAAAGAAACAACTTCAAGCTTCAACAAGCATTTCACTAATTTAAATGTAGTGCTTGATTCTGTGCGTCTTCACCAAACAGAAACAGGGTGAGAAAGCAAAGTTAAACTGCTTTCTGCAATCTGATTCTTTTTCAGATTTGTCTTGAATTGACAGGTGACAAACTCTCAGAAAGTGAGGTGGGGACCTCGACTTCACCCGTTTTAGCTTCGCCATGCAAGTTCTTGATGGCAGGAATACCGGAGCACCCACAATGGACACTGGGTAACAAAAACATTTTAGTGAATAATTAGTGAATAATTGAGCGTTCAGTCACTTCTCACGACAAACGTTTAAAATATCTGAACAGTCTGTGAACATCATGTATGCAAAACATCTTTGGAAATCTGGGGGGGTGGCTAGAACATAATGGTTTTCATGTCTATTCTGAAGTTGTTTCCCAGGAAATCATGCATTGGTATGAGTATTTTTTTTTTATTTTTTTTTTTGCATTGAGTAAAAGGTATTCAATGACCAGATCTGGACAGATGCAGAATGATGTCTTTGTCTATCAGCTGAATAATAAAAGTTGAAACTATTAAAGACTGTACTGTAAAAGAGATCTATGATCCCACTGAACATCAAGTATTCACTTGAGGATGGTACACTTGGCACATATGCTATTCTTTCTTTGCAAACAGTGTGTCAGGAAAAAATATTTTGAAATGGAAACATGTCTGAGAAACAAAGGCTGTTAGGTCAGTCTCATCTGTGCCATTGTTCTGTACTGTAATAAACATGTCTGCAATGGAAATAGTCAACATCTGGCTGGTGTAATGGTGCCAATTTATTTTAAAATACTGGTCTCCAGATCCTGTTTCCTGTTATCACACCATGTTGTGACTTCCCTTTCAATTATATGTAATCAAGCAGGGAGAAAGAAAATGAAGTGGAGAAAAGTGCATCAGATCTTAATATGTGAATCCCACAGGAATAACAAATGACTGCCTCATGCACTTGCACTGAGTTCTGATGTTGATCACATGTATAAGCCTTCACCCCGATCCCTACCCCTAACCCTGACATCAATTATTAAGAATTGGTGCCCAATATTTTAAAGCGTGACCATTATTTCCAATGTCAAATCAGTTAGAAAATGAACCAGATAGTCAGCGTGTTCATTTTAAAATCAATGACTTTTCAACACGTGCCATTGAAAAAGGTATTTTTTTTTCATGTTGATTGTTGGTAATGTCTAAAGTAATTTGCCTATGAAGAGGTCTGCTTTTAGCTTGATCACTATCCCCTTTACAATTTGGATTGTCAAATAAAGAAACACACACATACACTTGATGACTGGGTGAGAGAGGGCCACATTTCTTTGTCTGTCTGCATGTAGACACAGAGTATTAAAGCATTCATAAAATTAATGTCCATGTGTCACAGAGGAGTGTTCATTAAAGGAAGAACCAGGGTACTAAGAACAGACAACCTGGGAGGGAAGCATATGGTACTACAGCAGAAACCCAATATGTCATTACAATATATCACAGAAGGTGGTAATACTCATCATTATTTATATTTATGGTTTAGTATTTATCTGTGTGTGTTATTTAGGTCTTTCACAGCTTCATTTAATTATTGTTTTCTTTCTTTTGTGCGTTTTCAAATTTTGGTTGAATTACGTGCACTTACTTTAATTAACTTAACTTTACTTACCGAGTGGACACACCTGCCCGGAATCAGGTTACCGCCACTCCTATGCAATTAGATCCCCTTCACCTGAGAGAGAGATAGGAGGGACTGCTTGCTTAAAAGAGTGCCTGTTGCAAGCAGAGGGAGTGCAGCATGGATTGAAGCAGAACAGCAACAGTGACTCTGAATAACTGATCTTGTTGTGTTTGTTCTGTCTGAAGTGTAATTCACTGAGCGTGGCACTGAGGCAACCAGAGAAGATGGACGGGGAATTACAGCAACATGTAAAACATCAGTTATTTGCAAGTCAATTGAGTCAAATGAATTAATTTCCACATACCTGCAGCTCGGGTTGATCTGTGGGCGAAGACAACAGCACCAGGGCGCAGTTCCAGAGGAGACCGGGTCAGGTCCACGGACATTCAGAAAGGCATGGAGCCTGGAAAAGAGTCAAATTGCCTTATTGAAAGAAAGAAGTCTGATTTGGATGTACTAAAAGTGACTTATCTGCATTGTGGAATCCTAGAAGAGATCATCACAAGAGACTGAGCACTGGACATTATTTTTCCGTATTTGTTGCTGCTAATTGATTCTTTATAGGTCGTTTTTAGCTTAGCATTAGTTTGTTTCTTTCCTTGATTTCTCGTTAGGTTACAGCTTTATTTGAACATTTATCGCCCAGTCTTTCTAATAAAGGCAATGTTCTATAGGATTAGTTCTAGATAATTTTCCCCTGGTAGGAACTATTTATTTGCACAGACTCCATGCCCTTTGTGGTAGTGATTGTAAAACATGTACATTTGTTTGATAATGAGCTGTGTCCATGATGGGTGCCTGGGGATCCTGGTCTGAGCCAGCGTGGGGTGGGGTGGGGTGAGATTCCCCTTCTCAATAAATAAAATATTGGGGTGGCAGAGTCTGAGGCCTAGTTGTCACACACCACCCATGACCAATATATTCACAACTCTAAAGCAACAGATCTGAATGCTGTTGCCCACCACAGCAATAAAGAAAGTTAAGGGGGAAAAAAAAAGCTTAAAGAGTTTCTACAGTAAGTTATACAGTACTCAATAAAAATGAATAGGCTTATCTGCAGTGTTTGTATGACCTAAATCAATATATTTTTGAGACTGTGTTTTTCAAAACACTGATGGAAATGAATAAACACACACAGGCATATACAACACAAATAAAATTAATTACTTTCTGAATGCCTTCACTATGTCATAAACAGGGGGCATTAAGGCGCCCCATTAAGGGCGATCTCTTTTAAAAGCTTTATAATGATGTCGTTTATTAGTTGTATATCATGTCAGACATAATGCACAGTTCGATCTGCTGAACTAAAGTTAACAGTTGGTGTGGGATGAAGCACAGCAATACGGCGAAGCACATAGTTTAGTCAAGACCATAACCTCTGTTTGTAGATACAAGAATGACCATAGAATTGATTAGAATGGAACATCCTTCATTGCATGCCATCCCAAAGCACAATTAAAAACAATAAAAGCTGTATTGATGAACAATAGTCCCACATCTAAAAAATAAAGTGTTTCAGGATGCTGGAACAAATTACCTTTCTCCCTGGAAGGCAGAACTCAATCATACAGTGGAGTATATTTCTTCTGGATTGAACTCGATACAACTTAATTTCAGAAATGTTAGTACAAGGGCATCTTTTAGATAGGCCAAGTTTTGGATATATAGAGAGTAAATTCTATTGTTACACACCAGTCAATTTAAAAACCTTCATTCTGCGCTCAGATTGACAGAGGAAGGTTTATAATATGTAAGTTTTATGTGTGGTTCTCTATTATGTAAGTTAACACTTTCTCAGGAGATACAAAAATAATAAGCACATCCCAGGAGTTGTAGCCTAAGGCCTGGATAATATTCAAAAGACCTTTATCTTACTTAATGAATGACCTGAATAATTTCAGTTCACAGATGCAACTGTGACCCCAAAGCAGTTGATCTGCACAACGATCTGCCAAGTATCTAAATGTGAGGCTTTGCAAACCCTGAAACTGTTCACCTTCCTGGCACTAGCACAAAATGTCATATTAATAATTATAAAATGTATTACTGGAATTGTTATGATATGGGTGGTTGAGGAGAATAAGGACACTATTATCCATGTGGAAAATGAAATATAACAAAGTACGGAAGGGGGAGAACTGGAACATCTTTGGTGAAGTGGGACACGCGCCTTCCAGTTATCCAGTTAACAACTCAGTGAATTCCAAAACAATGGATTAATAATTCAGGGATACATGAAACAAAACAGCCTCAACAAGAAAACTGTCCATTAAAATTACCCTGCATGTGGCGAGACTGACAACAAAAGCGAACTGCCACTGAATGTGATGGAAAGACCTTACATAAATTTCAGACAGTTTTTCGTTGGTGCTAATATGGTCTTTATTCAAATAAAACTTAACCCAATCACAGATGACAAATTCAACACTTGATGTCTGGTTAGTCTTGAATAGAGAACAGAGGCCTCTAGCAATCAAAGCATTGTTGAATACTGAATCTGTTATATGCGATTGGCAGGTGATCTGAAGTTTTGGTTGAATCCAGCCCATGGCTCTGTTATGTCTATTGTACCACTTTACCCCTTCCTAGTCCCCACACACCTCCCTCAAAGAAATACTATAATACTAAACTTTATTTTGATGTCAATTCCTCATCTTCCATGAGAAGCTGCCCCATTTGGATTCAACGTTTTTCTTTATGTGTAGTACATTATTTTTTAAATCATTCACACACATTGGAGAGACCCTGAGACACTTCAGAATATGAAATAGATTTTTGTGTGTGTATGCAGCAGTGGATTTTGTCAATCAAATCACAATACCTGCGTTTTTAAATGTTGAGGTCATAGCAATGGCCCGCCACCAGAGGCCCAGAGTGTATGTATCTCACCGGAGCTCTTATAAAGTTTCAGGATAGTCCTGCCTTTTGTTTTGTTGTCTGAATTTATTTAAAATTGTAATGAATGTAATGTATGTAATGTAACAGCAGCTCTCCACACAAAGTGACAGGAAGGTGTTGTTCAGCGAAATGCATAACAGTACTCAGCAGTTCTCCCTCACACTGCTGCACATGGAAGAAGGATTACGGCACTTGAGCCATGAGGATAATAAAATAATGAAATGAAAAGGAAAGGGAATTACAACTTTAAAAAATGGTTAATTGCAAAAGACAATCCCGTTGGGTTTAGGCATCTTATCGACAGCATTCTGGCAAAGTTGATTTAGTTTGCCTAATTAATGTAGACAGGTTTTTTTGGCCGATTCGATTCCATTTTCTATCTGTTTGCGTATGCCGCGAGGGAATGCTCCCGTTTAAAAAGCTATTTGTATTGGTGAGTAGTGATCGGAGGTTAAAAGTTTTTTTAACATTACAATGACTCCATCACATGCCCACTCTTTAATTGTGTCAATCCAGAGGTAATTGGAAATCTTTTAGCTTTTCTTGTCCCTGCTTTGATTACAACACTGCCCTGGATTGTAGATCAATCTACTGGAGAGATTTTCTCAAAAATCTTTACTTAAGATGGGTATCAAAACAAGCAAGCTGTAGTGTAACTTGCCATGCCAGTCTGCCCCATGATGTTTTATTGAATCTAATTTAATTCTATTTCACTTTTGCCATTTTACATTTAGACTGCCAATCATTGTCATCTGAATAGCACAATTCACTCACAAACCTTTCCATAACCAAGCTTCATGATTCGATAAGAAAATACATGTTTTTATTGTGTGTGTGTATATAATAATGTGTACATATATATTTTTTCTGAATATCAGTGCCACAAAGAACCAGAACTCGGTTCGATAATACATTGTATGGTGATGGCATAGAGTAAAATGAAATTACTGTAGCTTTTTCAGTTAATTCTTTAGAAAATGTCTCTTATGTCAGCTTCTGATGTTAGCAGGTGTTGTGTAGCTGATTTAAAGTAGAAAACTGAAGATTGATTGCACTCCTGGTATGAGTCGGAGAGATTTAGCTATGGATTTTAAGTACACTCAATATGGGAAAAGATTCCCTGAGGCTTAAACTTAACAGAAAGGCACTGATTGGTTTGACATCTTATGTATTCAGAAAACAAGATAGAAAGAAAAAAACAGAAAGATGTTTTTGGAGGAAATTTGTCACAATATTGTCATGCAACTCTCAGAACGTCCACTTATCAAATCTATCGAAATTGTCATCTATAGAAGGGGTTGTTTAACAGAAGAAAAGAATAGGCCTCAGTTTCTAAGCATTTTCAAGCTCAAAGCACTTCAGACAGAAAGAAATTGAAATTGAAAACGTTTGATGGAGTCTTATAGCGTCCTGAGAAAATGAATGCAAGTCATTCAACTTCCACTCCAACCTGCCTTCAGTGAACAGTCTTCCATTCCCTAGAATGCAATAGCATTAGCACCCTGTTTCCCTGCTCTAGTTACCCTATACCAGTGGTTTTCAAACCAGTCCTGGAGTACCCCCTGCCCTGCTCGTTTCTGTTCCAACCGAGGTCTTAATTTCAGTTTCTTTCTGTCTGAAGTGCTTACTTGTTTTTGGATAGGGGTTTGCCAACCAGCTTCACTACTGCAGGTTTTACAGACAATGTGAATCGACTGGGAAGCAAAACATTGAAACAACAAATATTGAAACAATTCCAATTATAAAAACACTTGAGATATTCAGGAAGTGAGGGGAAGTAGTTTATGTCTGCATTTCGCTTCTAAAAGCTGGCTCTAGAGAAGTGTGGTGAGGCAGGAAATTAGTGCTGCACAATGCTCTGAAGTCTATTTTGGAAGTACAGTTAATTGGAAACACCATAGCACTCCCTTGTGTCTCTCCCGTCACGTCTTCAATTTCACCCGAGGGAGCATTTTCAAAAGTTTTCCCGGGAGAGTGAGTTAGTTTGAATGGATTAGAGTAACTGTTCAGTCATACAAGTTTTTCGATGAGCAGAAAAAATAACCTCAAACCAAGATAGAGGTACAGCTTATTATTGTATAGGGGTACCATGGCATGAATACTTTTACTGTCTGACAGATTGCACTGTCATTACCTTCTTTCCCATGCTTCAACATGTCAACAAACTCAGTAACCTGCTTTGTAGCTGAGATGCATATCAAAACGATCTGCTGCCTGTCTGTGCCTTGTACCTGCACAGCATACAGGAAAGCTTTTACACTAACGCACAATACTGTAATCAAATATAATAGCAAGGCATTCTTATTTGATTTCCTTGGGGAAGCTTATGAAGATTAATGCTTTTATTTCCCAGCCTCATAAACTTCAGCTAGTTCTTCTTTCTCTTTCTCTCTTTTTTTCTTTAATTTGATTTCTCAAACTCCTATGGGTAAACAATGTCATTTAAGATATGTATACACACAAGCATGCGCAGACGCAAGCATGCGCACACGCAAGCATGTGCACACGCACGCACACACACACACCATTACTCATATAGGCTACTGTGAATTTACATGCATACTGTAGTTCTACTGCAACAGAATTCTGTAAAGATGAAAACTTTATAAATCGGTGTCTTTAATAAATGATTGGAAAAGAGTTTATAAAACAGTTAGGAACCATAAATAATTCCATTTATGAATGATCAATAAACCTTTACAAGACATAATTTATCATTTATATCAAAGATTTGAATCAAAATAATCTTTTGGCAGCTCCCAAAACATCATTTTGTTTAATTGATAAATGATAAATGATATATGATACCTTACAAAGTTTTATTGATCATTCATAAATGGAATTATTAATGGTTCCTGTTTTATAAACTATTTACAAATGATGTATTAATGACACCATCATTTAAAGTGTTACCCTGGTTTATAGTACTCGCTACTCTGTGTGCTTCTGTCAGGCTATAGATTCCAGCTGTCCTGTTACTATATCCACCTGAATGAAAGAGACTTAATTTAACCTTAGCTGCCATTGAAAACTTGTCAGGGGAGTCTAACTGCACAGCTGGGGCTTGAATACAGTCATTTCAATCTGTTAAGACTTTTTTTCCATGCCATTTATTTATTATTCCATTTCCAACTCGAGCTATTAATTTCTTATGTATTTGATCTGTAATTTCTGTAGTCTTACTAAAACGGGTGGTGGAAAAGACCAAACAAGGAATGAGAATGCCAATAAGTATGAAAAAACTATCTATTCAAGGATTTTTTACAATCCAAGGTCTTAAAAAAAATCTAAATAATTTAAAATCAGATCAATATAGCTTTAGTTTGTGTGCTACAGTATTAAGGCAAGGCTTCTTCTGCAAATATACATTTCCTCTTCTCAAAGCCTGTACTTTACTACTTCAACAAAGTACAATGGGATGACTCAAGACAGTCTCAGCTGGTGAGGGCCTGTGTCATTATGTCTTCCCCCGGATGAATTTAGTATTTATAAGATGTGTAATCAGAAAGAAAAAGCTGGAAGTGAAGACATGAAAATGATCAGGCTTTTCTACAGTACAATAAAGCGATGAGAATCAAGTCGCTCCTTACTTATGGATTGTGTGGCTGTAAGACAAAGCAGGTGTATGTACACATCACTGTTGACCCCATTTAATTTACTGTGGTCTGTCGACCATCCCTGCCAGTGCCAACTCAAAGCAGATGCTACCTTTTTAAATGGGCAATGCCCGTAATGTATTGCAAACGCCACAAGGGCACTGCAACAACGCAGAGATAATTTGGGTTTTATTCTTCTTTTCAAGCACTGTTAACTACCCTTGAGAAAACACAACCCACATGGCCATGCTATGGCTTTGGTTTTATGGTTCACATGCAGTTTTAATGGCAACTGAAAGACATGGGATATTTTATTGCACTTTAATGAAAAACTGCTGCAGATAAATCATTGCATGCCATCACAGTTCAATCTAATGCTTGATTATATTCTAATGAATACTTTTCTACTCACTTTTAAGTCAATAGCGGTTGGGTTTTAGTGCTTAAAGTGAGCGCACACACATACAAACATACATAAACATGCACCCACAAACTAAAACATAAAAAATAAAATTAGATTGAGAATTTATATCTACATAGCATCTTTTGTTCTCATTAGCAAACCTGAAATCTCTTAAATCATGCATGGCAGATCATTTCTTCAGCTTCTGAAGTGCAACTTTTACTGTGGGTCAAGGTGGCATCCGTTCTGCGTCAGTGCATTACATGGCACTTTTGTAAACATAAAGCATTAACATCTGCTTAACTTCCTTCTAAATTTAGGTTAACAAATCATACAGAAGGTGTAGATTACCATGGGGCAAACCCACTCAGGCTAACTTTTTTTTTTTTTTAGTGTATCAAGCATGCCAACCAGCTCAGTCATTATCAATTCAGAAGTTGTTCTTTATTTCATTCATTTATTTATTTATTTATTTATTGTACATAAACCCCATGTGGTTGTTAATAGAGTGAGGAGAGCCCCTGTGGGAAAAGTGCAATGTTAGCCGGAGAAATACAGATGGAACTGTTCATAGCTTATTGGTTAAATCGAATCGTGCGCAGCGTTTTTACTCATACAACCAACGAGCAAGGGCGACTTACCAGAGGGAATGTAATGAGATGTGCTTAAATGAGTTGTGCATTTGATCTTTTTTTTTTTTTAATGGGCACTTTGTTTTACCTGCGGGGGTTTTTCTCCTGCCATCGGCATGATGTCTGAAAGCATTAACCTTAATAATACCACATCACCATCACTGAAATTCCACTACCTACACTGTGTGGGATCATGCGTTATTCATCTTGTTTCACCAAAATAAATGTTTTTATGACAAGAAGGTCCCATAACTTAGTTTGACTCACTTGATAGTGTAATAGAAGATGATAACTGGAGCTAAACTGGAAGTATACTATGGTAAAACCACCATAAAGTGTAGGAAAATAAAGTAAAATTATAGAGAGGCAAAACAATGGGGGGGCAATATGGGAAAGCTGCCAAGTTACTGTCCAAACTGATTTTCATAAGGGATCAGACTCGAAACAGCAGGAGAAATCCACTTTGTACTAATGACACAATATTTAGACACAGAAATGTGTTACTTTCTCACCAAGGGGTATTGGCAGTTGTCTTATTTGTGTGCAGAGTTAGTAATAAAATGCAGGTCCTAACTACTATGCTACACACTGGGACGTACACAGGATTTGGTTCAATAAACAAACACCGGACCTATTAGAAGGCATTTCAAAGTCAGTGTTGTTTTCAGAACAAGGCTTAGGCCTTTCTGCTTCAGATAGCAAAATTTATTTTCAGTGGGGGTCACTTTGGTGTGAAATTAAATATATTTGGGCAAAAACATTAATAAATTCAACAGCTGTTTTTCTGTTAATTAAAAATAACTAATTTTTTGATGTGGTCTATTTTGGCATTCTAGGTTCATTACATCCAATCACAAACTTTGGCAGGCAAAATGATGGTCACACCTGGAACTCTGATTGAAATACAACTAATAGTGAAAGAATTGGCATAAACTCTTGATTTAGGTGAATTTGTTAACCTTCTCAAAAGCAAATGTGACAGAAGATATGTTTTGTTGGCTTTTTCTTCTGCCAATGTGTCATATTAGAATATACTCCTTGTTAGCAAACACAGCTGTATGGCACAGTTTGGCCCTGTGCTAGATATCTCCAGAGCATCACCGGTAGCATGCTCACCCTATGACATTAACAGTGTTAAGGTCAGATGGCAGGTTTTTAAATTGCGGCTCTTCTTAACGTGCCAGATTCTCAAAATGTGACTTCATTGTTTCCTTCAAAGTAGTGAGATTAGATGTAAAAATTATATCGGTTGTACTGAGGATATGATTATGGGTAGAATTTCAAACAAATCAGACTGCAATGTTAGATCTTATTCTCTGTCTGCTCTGGCCACTTTAGTTTGAGAACTCACTGCAGTCTATTATGGGTAACATTTACTGTCTCATAATGCTTCTGTTTTATGCAGTTATAAGCAAAGTGTACAGTCCAGATTAAATTGGGATAGAATGGCTATATATTCTGCTGTGTCTGACTGGGTAACTTTCACTTTCTTGTTAAAATGTTAACTCTTCCGGCCCTTCTGCTGCTAAACTAGCATTAATTACTATGACAACTGGTATACTTTATATTCCTCCGCTACTTTCTACTTTCATGGTAAGCAATTTCACATATTTACTGTTCTACTTTCTCATTACACACAACTGAATTTGAAGCACACCTTTCTTCATTATATAATCTTCCCGTGGCAATCTCATTTTTAAGAGACATGCTGCAGCTTTGTCACAAAAGATCACATATTGATAAGAACCTATGACTCATTCTTTCCCAGCAATCCTACATTTCAATGAGTTCTTTGAATCTTAGTATTTTCTCATCAAGGCCAATTTCCTTTTGTCACATTTGGTCTGTTCTGGATCGCAAAACGCAAACTCAAGACCATAATCATTTTAATCTCTTTCAAGTTAGCGGAGAATTGAATGCTTTAATGTGATGTTAGCGGTTATTGTATTGTATAAGCATAGCAAACTTAATTAAATCTCAAGGCAACAATGAATGCTGCTTTTTTTTCTGCACATAACCACACATATATATTATGCTTTTGCAAAACATACAGTTTGCGTTAATTGCTTTAAATGCCTGGATATATATATATACACTCACCTAAAGGATTATTAGGAACACCATACTAATACTGTGTTTGACCCCCTTTCGCCTTCAGAACTGCCTTAATTCTACGTGGCATTGATTCAACAAGGTGCTGAAAGCATTCTTTAGAAATGTTGGCCCATATTGATAGGATAGCATCTTGCAGTTGATGGAGATTTGTGGGATGCACATCCAGGGCACGAAGCTCCCGTTCCACCACATCCCAAAGATGCTCTATTGGGTTGAGATCTGGTGACTGTGGGGGCCAGTTTAGTACAGTGAACTCATTGTCATGTTCAAGAAACCAATTTGAAATGATTCGACCTTTGTGACATGGTGCATTATCCTGCTGGAAGTAGCCATCAGAGGATGGGTACATGGTGGTCATAATGGGATGGACATGGTCAGAAACAATGCTCAGGTAGGCCGTGGCATTTAAACGATGCCCAATTGGCACTAAGGGGCCTAAAGTGTGCCAGGAAAACATCCCCCACACCATTACACCACCACCACCAGCCTGCACAGTGGTAACAAGGCATGATGGATCCATGTTCTCATTCTGTTTACGCCAAATTCTGACTCTACCATCTTAATGTCTCAACAGAAATCGAGACTCATCAGACCAGGCAACATTTTTTCAGTCTTCAACTGTCCAATTTTGGTGAGCTTGTGCAAATTGTAGCCTCTTTTTCCGATTTGTAGTGGAGATGAGTGGTACCCGGTGGGGTCTTCTGCTGTTGTAGCCCATCCGCCTCAAGGTTGTACGTGTTGTGGCTTCACAAATGCTTTGCTTCATACCTCGGTTGTAACGAGTGGTTATTTCAGTCAAAGTTGCTCTTCTATCAGCTTGAGTCAGTCGGCCCATTCTACTCTGACCTCTAGCATCAACAAGGCATTTTCGCCCACAGGACTGCCGCATACTGGATGTTTTTCCCTTTTCACACCATTCTTTGTAAACCCTAGAAATGGTTGTGCGTGAAAATCCCAGTAACTGAGCAGATTGTGAAATACTCAGACCGGCCCGTCTGGCACCAACAACCATGCCACGCTCAAAATTGCTTAAATCACCTTTCTTTCCCATTCAGACATTCAGTTTGGAGTTCAGGAGATTGTCTTGACCAGGACCACACCCCTAAATGCATTGAAGCAACTGCCATGTGATTGGTTGTTTAGATAATTGCATTAATGAGAAATTGAACAGGTGTTCCTAATAATCCTTTAGGTGAGTGTATATATATATATATATATATATATATATATATATATATATATATATATATATATATTTATTATTAGTATTAGTATTCGTTTTTAATTTTCCAAAGAGCATGTCTGAAAAGTCTGAATTGCATGTCATGTATTTTAAGTTGTATGTATTTAAATGTATTACCATTGGTCTCAAAGGGATTTTTTATGTATATTTATCCTTATCTGTGATAGTAGTAATATATAATAAATCACTATAACTACATGGCTTTTATTTTTTTATTTTCTTGTTTCTCTTATTTTCTTGCATATGCCCACTGGGAGACAAGATCAACCAATATCACCTTGAAAATTAGCTTTGCCTTTCTATTTGACTGAGCATACAGCAGTTTCCCATACTGCACATCTTGATTATTGATGGTCTCTCATGCATCAGCTTGAAGAGTTGATATATGATAGTTTTTGTGCATACTGACAGCAGTTAACTGAAGTCCCTTTACTGACATAAGTTTGAATTACATTTCTATATAAGTGGGCATTAAACAATGCCAGCAAGGTTCTTGCATGGCTCACCTGTTTGCTGACCTTTCTATGACATTCTCTGAGGGTCACATAATGAAGCAAACATTAGCTCAAACCGTCTTTTTATGGCCAATGGAGACAGCCTGAATTGACCTTTCTACTCCCTTGAGCAGGAATGAAAAGACAAAATTTCATAGCACTATACCCACTCCTCAGTTGAAGTTTGATTTGAACGATTCCATTGCACCTTGAAATGGCATTGGAGTCCGAATCTACTTTTCTGAAGTGTTCATATGTGGGCTGGTGTATGCAGGGAAAAAAAAAATCCATTTGATGATTTTCTCAGAGATAACTGGTATAAAAATAGAAGGCACTTACAGAAAGGTACTAACTTTTAAGAAAATGTAATGTACCGAGAACCTCAGAATTTTAAAACATACATTTAAACACGGTTGCATAACAAGGTCACAGAATTGCATTGATACAGTAGTGCAATTCGGCATAATGTATTGAAGACTACATCCACCCCAAGGAAGGATGACTAACAGTAATTTAAATGTCTACCCCCACAACATAAAAATAAAAGCACTGTTGTCTGTGTGTCCTATACTTTTCAGCGTTTTTCTTTTTTAACATCGGATCAGTAATTATAGCTGTTTGTATGGAAAGAAAGGGTTCGCAGTCTTACATCTAACACAACCATTAAGAGAGCCATCAAGATTTGTGCTCTTATTGTAAGGCCATAAATTACAATATCACTCGCTTTTTTTTCATGACAATATTAACGTACAGATGTGAATTGCCTCCATTAGCTTATCGTGGCAGCCTCCTCAATTTATCCTCCGTGCTGTCACAAGGGCTCCCATGCAGAGTGGCAGGGATTTGCATGGTGGGAGAGAGAGGAGGTGAACTTGTAATTAATTCTGAGTTAATGGGCACTATTGCTGCAGTGACGCCGGGAAAGAGCAGCTCTCCTGGCACTTTGTCAGTTAGAAAAACCTCGCCAAGGCTGACGTTCGGACACCGCTAGTTTTCTCTGTGCCGACGCAGCAGGGGTGAAATATAATCAGCATAGCTCATTTATATTGAGCCACCAAACACACGCTGCACATAAAGGTAAAATGTGAAACCACTGCATCTATTGACTCATAGAGGTCAGAATATCCTGAACTATAGCTTGGGGCTCACACATCTCTTTGAAAGGATTCCTCAAAGCCCCCCGAATCCATCTCCCAAAGCTTTGCACAGAGCATGTGCAATTGTGAATGGAGCAGAAGCTTTAGGAGCAGAAGAATTTATAATGATTCGTAGTGGAAAGGCTCTAAGTCCCTTCACACTAATTGTACCGGCTGCTCTGTCATGTTAAATCTGAGCTTGTTAAAAATAACTGGAACGGACTTAAAAAAATAAAATAAAATCATTAGAAAATGAAGAATTTTACTATTTTATTCCAACTCAAGGTTTAGAGTGAATGTGAGCTGATTTCTGAGTTTGATGCAGTGTGTGATTTTCGGAAATGAATCAAAAGTGTAAATTATTCAGTATGGTCAGTTGTATGCCGATACTCTATGAGAAATGTGCAGTCAATCCTTTCAGCGGTGTCGGCCAGTGGCTAAAACATTGTCAAACAGGCAAACGTGAAAATTTGGGGGAAGAGAGGACATTAACCTTACTTCTATAGGGAAACAAAAAGGTGTATTTAAAACTTTAAGGTGAATCTAATATTTGAGGAATTAAATTCAAGTATTCTTAATCGTCAAAGGTACTGACAAAGTCAACCCAATGGTCTACTTAACAATGACACAAGGACCTGAGGTCACAAACAGAAATTAAGGGCCTGTATATTTAGGACTAAACATAGACAGTGTGCCTTGGATCATGGGTGGCATTCAATCCATTAAAAACCACTGTATTCTGATTTGATAAACAGTAATTAGAAATCTATTTGGCGTTGAAAAACATTGAATTTTAGATTTGTCAACATTGGTAAATGTATGTTAAATGTTTAGCTTACCACTAAGTGTAATTTCTGCATTGTACACAACATCATCCTCTTGTGATCTGTGTCTAAATATACTTTAATAAACTACTAAACTTAGGAATCTTCTCTGTGCTCCAGCTCTACTTCAACACAAACCAAAATATTGACGATGATGACTAAAATAGTATGACTATATAAGCTATAAATTAGATTTTCATTTCCATTTCTGTACATAATACATGGCACCTTTAACTGAAATCTGATTGCTGTTTTGCTGAAATATTAAAATGATGTTGCCTGTTTTATTTATTGATTTATTAGGCTTAGGTTCTCTATGGGCTCTGACCTTCATTAAAGAGGTTTAACATTTCAATTAAAATGTGCTGTGTTTCAGTATTTTCTGGTTAGAAATACTTAATTTTAATGTTATGTATTTAAAAAACGTTTTATTCTTTTTTTTATTACATAATTACTTTTTTTCTTCATGGATAACAAGGAACACTGCTTATAAGTATTTCATGGATATCATGTTTTTCTATACAGCATACAAATAAATATGATGTTAATGTTTTCTGAATGGCAGAAATTGACAGGGTTTATTTTACAATGAGACCTGAGACTTTATAATTAGACTGTATAAGTGAATGGATTGTGTGAATCCTTAATTATTCAATTCCTCATTAACACGTTTATAAACTAGCAAATGCGTAGGCCTATTCAGGGCCCTGTGTAGAAACATTGACTGAGTATAAGGCATACATAGCTAGTGTTTCATTATCGTATGCCTGCAGTTAGTAAAGTGAAGTTACCAGGTTTAATACAGAATGCTCAAAAGGATATTATTTTATTTTTTTATAACACAAAGGCACTGATGAAGGAGCTACCCAGATATATAGCTGACTTAAATTTCCTCAGGAAATCTCCTATAGAAGCAACTTGCATCGGTTCGCTAATAGGGAAAATGAAATTTCTGGCTTCAAATGGGCCACAGGAAATACTTCAAAAGTGGGAGGGTGCATGTCTGAAGGCATGGAGGGGGGGTAGCTCCATTTAATTCGAGGACCCGCACTCATTTGATAGAGCAAGTGGAAGGAGATTAAGCACTGGGTTTTGCTTGAAAGCCCAGAGGTGTGTTCCCTGGTGAAAACCGAACACAGAGTGCGTTCCAATGAAAATGCGGCCAATTATTTCCCTCCTCTACAAAAGGCACCTGGGAGATAGCAATGTGTTGCTTCTGCTTGCTGGTGGGAAGGGGTTATATTTCTGTTTACACCAGTCAATTACTGCACTGTTATGGGGACTGCTGTTTGGAAACACAGGAGGGGGGCTGTGGC
The DNA here is from genome assembly GCF_036373705.1 of Amia ocellicauda. NCBI lineage: Eukaryota > Metazoa > Chordata > Actinopteri > Amiiformes > Amiidae > Amia > Amia ocellicauda. Next base: position 11,937,653 of record NC_089859.1, read on the forward strand.
CAATTTGAGCCTGGAAAAAATGTAAACAACATGTATTATTATATACGAGTCACCGCAGTGTAGGTGGGCTGTCATTAAGGGATCGTCATGCCATGTGCTTTTTGTTACGTTGGCCAGGAAAGAGCTCCGTGGCGATCCATCTCGCTGTTCTTGGGGTATTCCTTTACACAAATCATAATCCCTCCTATCACTAAATGAAAGTCTCCTACCTGCTACAGAGTTGGCATTCAGGAAGACAGGCCAGCCCCTACAGCGAGAAATAGAGATATTAATGAACAGGCTTTAGGAGAACTGCAGGTGAAATATTTTATATATAGATCCAGAGCCACTTCCAGGTGTCAAACAATATTCACATTTTACAGAACATAAATATGATATACGTCCTGATTAAACTAAACTAAGATCGAGTACAAAATACAGTGCAAGTCTTTTGAGGGGCAGTTAATGTCACAGCAGAAATGTTGCAGTAGTTATATCAGTGCTATGTGCTGTGGGATCAAAGCATTAAAGCACATAGAGATCAACACATTTGTAAAAGCTTAATTTTAAGTTTCACTCTTTCCTGTTAAATGAAACAAACTAGGTTAATATATGGCGGATGAAAAATATTTAAAGATTTATACAAATTTTCCCCGTAAAGGCTAATTGAAACAGTAGAGCATACAGTATCCAGCTCTTGCATGTCTTACAGCATCAATCAAAACTTCAAACGACTTCTGAATCTATTTTAACTGAACAATTCCAGTGTTAGGATTAGCAGGTACAAGATAGGTATTAAATCTTTCAAACCCTCAGCAAGAATGACTTTGAAGTTTTCTACATAATATAAAAATAAGACATTGCTTTGTCTAATTTTCCTTCACAAAGAGGCAATAAGGTCCCAAATTGGAGAGTAAGAAACCGGGAACAATCAAATCACACAAACAAGGCAACTGGCCCCTTTATTGAGCTGATCCTCAGTGATACACTTTGTGTAGCTCTTAGAGAGAACGGGGAATGAAAGTAACATCTGATGTGTGATCTTAAGACCTGCTTTTCAGAGAATTTAAAGATAACCTGATTTAAAGAGCTCTTTCTAATGCTGATCCTCTCATGCCTTTCCTATTAGAGACAGAGCTGAGTAGGCTATACGAAATACGTGCAACAGGCACATTTGAAATTTCAGATATATTATTCCATTTGTACTCCACAGCCACTTTAGGAAGCTGGTATTTCAAAAAGAGTGTTTTATTGACATCCATGTTGCTTCTCGCTTAGCACTATAGATGTTTGTTTAATTTCTGAAGGATTTCTGTGGTAGCAAATCCATTTCTGTGTGTATATCTGTTAGTATGTTATATATTAGATACTTCCTTTTAATGTACCACAGAGCCACACTGAAACATATCCTTGAGGAATAAATAACATGAAAAGCAATATTAAGCAGCCTTTTTACTCCTGTGTAAAAGTTTTGGAAAAGTAAGGTCGAACCATAAATTGATTTCAACAGCACACAACTCTTGCTCTTTTCCAAAGCATGCCTTGAAGGAAGGAGCTGATGATCTCAAAGAGGGTGAAAAACCCAGGAATTTGACAAGCACCACTTTTTTCTTCAAGAATACAATGGATCTGCTGTACTTTCTACATCTCTGGGTACATTATATCCTATAGTTCTTAAAAAGAACTGTTATGGCCAGAGGGAGGATTTCAACAAAATATATTCTGCATTTATTTCCTAGCTTACCCTCAAAAATTTAAGAACATGATTCATGATCTGTGTTGACAAGGATATGTGCTTAGGTTTTCATAAAGATACATACCTACTACAAGAAGCAAGTGGCCTTTTCATTATCTTCCAATAGGGCTGTGGAATTTTATCAAATCGTCGTTAAACAGATATTTGGTTTCTCCAACTACTTTAACAAAAAAAACTTATCTCTGCAGTTTAACATTTTTTTTTTCTTTTCTTTTCCTTTTCCATCTGGGCATTGACGGATCATTAAGTAGTAAATCTATCAGCCTCGACCGTTTCTGTCCCTCGCTGTCTTTCTAAATGCCATCGACTGCAGCCATGCAGGAATACAGAAGAGGCTGTCTTAACCGGGCTGGAGATTGAAAAGTTGCTGAGCTGGGCGCGTGCTCTCCCTGGTCAATAAACTGCTTGGCTGCTTTCCTTTTTGCAGCCCACCGATCAATCCTACAGCAACCACTTCAGCCTAAAATGTGCTGTGCCTGTGGATTCAATACCTGGCACTGTTTTGCTCCTCATCAGGGACTGTAGCTGCATGCAAGTTTTGTAATATAATTGGCGAACAGAAGCTTGGAGTGAGTTATTTGTTTATTTCATTGGTCTAAAATTTTCTTCAATAAGCCTTTTGCATGTATATTTGTACACACTCTAGCTTTCATTTGGTTCAGAATGGTTGACTGGATCCCCCCCCCACCCCTCTAAAGGCTTAAGTACCTTATGTATGCATTATAATTTAGCTGCTCATTAACTTTCAGACATTTCAGTGGTAAAATCACATTAATAGCCGAGTAACCATTTCACTTTGAAATACAAAGATTGTTTTCAAAGACTATTCTATGAAAATTAGCTCCTACATTCTTATTAATACATGCAAGCTGTGTGCATATCACTGTAAACTGTCGGGGGTTGAAACAGATTGACAGGGGCTAACAATATACATTTTCCCTTAAATGAGAGGTAACACTGATAATATATCCCTGAACAAGAAGATGTGTGAAGTGTTCACAGCTTAGCGCTGGATCCTGATTGTGTCACTATCTAGTTTATTTTGAAGACAAAAGCTGAAACTAGGGAATTATGATCCATTTCAACTGGCAAAACCAATGAAATTTTTGTCCATGAAATGTAAGGTAACGTGCAGCATGGTGACAATGTGTGAATAAGAAGCTGACTGAAAACTTCAATAGGGAAATTAAAACTAACTTCATGCTCAGTTCTTAAAAAGGGGCATCGATTTTCTATATCTGTCATTCTGACCTATAATCTGGTGAACTGGTCTTGCAGAAGCCTTTGAGCATGTGTTTTGTCTTCTCACTTGAGTTACAATGTTGAACAAATGCAGAAATAAAGTTCACTTTAGCTAGAAAGTGCAGAAATTCTTCCTTGAAGAAACATATAAATATATATCTGTTACAAACCTTGGTTACCAAGGTAACCAAGGCATTAATTCAGTTAGTCATTGATTTGAGTTATATTTATTTATTTATTTCCCTCAAGTGTTTAGCTTCAAAAGCAAACAATTTTTAGGACCAAAAAATCCTACGAATCGATCAGATTATAATGAAAATCCACAGACTTCAAATAACCAGCTCAATTTTAATCTTAGGACTGCCTGCAGCACGTGAATGCTGTGAATGTAAGAAAATAGGGTGTAGAATGGAGTTTATATACTGGAAGAGAGGCAGCAAGAGGAACTTTGATTTGAGCCCCTTTAATGGTGATTTGTTCATTCCTAAAATATTCTAAAATATTTTAGCGTAATAAAATCCTAAAATATAGCAATTTTACATTCACATTTTCAGCAGAAATGTTTTTATATATTTTATGTGTGTGTGTCGTGTGTATTCAGAGATCATGACATAGTCAGATGCCATGGTAACCAACAGACCCAATCAGAGTCCTTCAGCCATTCTGACTGTATAACCCTGTAATCAAAAAGTGCCTGTCAAATGATAGCCACTTCAAGTCAAACACTATTACCCAATGATTATTAACATAATTTACTGCCTTTTCAATGCTTGTTGCCTCCCACTCCTCTCATTACTCCTTCTGATCTAATGTATCAGGGATCTTATGAATCCACTGCCAACATTGCATTGTTTGTGTGCATCACTGCAGGGGCAGATGCGAATAATGACATTCAGTTATTGCCTCTGTGCCCCACCAGCTCCTAGTTACAATTAAGCAAAAGACAAACATACATTTCTACCCATTTAAATTACAGATTAAGTTGTTTCTCTCTAGCTCATATACTGGACCTGGCTATCAGGAGCATATTGTGTTAATAATAGGCTGTTGTATTCCACTGAAAAGGAGATAAGTGCCGCTATTTCAAACAATGCACTGAAAATGGGATCCAGGGAGGATGCCAAGGTCCCAGGTGTTCATGTTTTACATATGTTTACAATTAGCACTCGTTTTATCAGCTTTTTAGAGGGAAAAATAACAATGTGTGTATTTATTAGTAGAAAAACAATGGGTCTTTTCACAAAGTGAGGTGTGTGTAGCATAATGCGGGTAACTGGTAATTCAATTATTATATTAGAATAATATTTAATACAAAACCACAATAATACTGTATTCTGACCTCTGATATGGCACAGATTTTTCTTTATCATTTCCCAGCTCTCCTTACGTCTGCTTTTTACACCTGGTGTTGTACCAAATGTTCTGATTATCTCTGGTTACATAATTACATTTTGAAATATAATATACGTCGTGTTTTATCTTGAGATCTCAATACATAGTGGTTTTTGGTTGATTTATTTTTTGTTTGTGTTTTTTAAATTGTTATATTTGTATTACGCTTTTTAGCATTGTGTAAAAGGAACTTTTACCCTGGGGAAATACGCTTTGGTGTGTTTGTGTAAAACCACATGCGTCAAAATATGTGTGTGAGATAATCGGTGAGAAACAGGGACATCTAGTGGCTATCTAGTGTAACATTGGTGAGGGAGAAATGTTTCAAACATTTTCTGAGCTACTGTCTGAACCTTTTTAATTAGAAAAAAATAATGATGATACCTTGATCAGTATAATTGTAAAAATCTGCTTTAAGGTACGCATTTAGATTACATGTATTAGTGTTTTAATCAATACTGCAAACATCTAAGGATATATATAAAATCTAACTTTTAAACAATTATGGAATTATGCGTAATACTGTATAGATGCCTTTCGGGGGGAAGGAACAAAAACAACACCCTGTTATATCACCTCAGGAACAATATCTGCTTTGGTTGCTCTCTGGTTCAGGAATCTCTTTGCCTGAATGCAAATTGAGCTCACTTAATTTTTTATCATAGTGTGTTTTGCTATTGAAGTGCTAGTGTTCAGTAAACAGCATTAACTGTACTGAGAAAAGATGTGCTAGGATACCTTCCAGGCAGCACTCACGTCTACAATAACCTTGCCTGCTCCCCTACAAAGCCAAGACAAATGGGATTGCCTTAAGACAAAGCTTCACCTTGCTTTAGTATCTTCAGATGAGGATGATATTTAAATGTATGCTTTGTATTCATTGCTATGTCTACACTAGAGAAGCACAAGGAAATGAGTATGTTTTGGTATGCTGTAAATGCAAATTACACTACACAAATGGCCTGTATTCCTATCTGTCCCTACTACTTTAATATTAGTGACACTAGTGCAAGAAAGGAACAAAATCTGTAACTTTGCAAAAATAATTCTTAAATATACACAGACAGTGGGACCACATGGATACATGTACTGATACTATTACTTAGAAAGGAAGACTCTGCATAAACTGTTAATTGATATGGAAATGCATTTGCCATCTCAAAAGCATCAGGGAGTGTTTTGCTGATATTGGCCTTTAACATTTCTCACTGAAAGCTTTCACCACATTTCTCATAACTCCCCTTACTGGATAACTAATGGACAGTAAATAGGCAGCAGTACAATGTTGCATTTGTGTGACAGAAGGCGTAATGTAGGTGCCCCTGTGATTGCCAGCAAAAGTGTGTGGGGTTCAATTGAGAAAATATATGTTTCAACCAGTAGGGGGCGGTGATGATGTAATCCAAGTAATTGTTTGTTATACAATTTCTGTATATCATGTGATCAACAAATGTGAATGTTACATGTCATTGTACTGCTAAGCTAACATGGGAAATAGTGTGACAGGGAATGACTTCTGAAAGACACCATATTGTGAGTGTAAGTGTCTATGGATGAAACCCAATATCCCACCCACTAGAGTTTTAAACAGAGAGCTGTAGGATAGGGTAGAAGTCATGGGATGCTGTAAGATACTGTAGCTTCAGAGAAACAGGGCAGCTAAGGGGCCAATTTGTTCAGTCTATTTCCCATTGGAATTAACCACATCTGGATTTTATTAGCACATTTCTTCAGCACCAAGGTACTACCTTGGGCTATGTCAGAGACCTAATATTAACAGTATTCCCAGGATAAACTCTAATAACTGAAGCGCAATAAGCCATTGCTGTCAAATGTACTTAGTGTACGTAATTCAGTAGTGGTGTATCCTATGTGGTTAAAGGTTGAGTCCTTTCAGTCAATGGCTGGGAAGCAACTGGATTGAGGTGGAGTGACTTTTATTTGTGGGTCACAAACGTATTTAGATTAATAGAAACTGAGCATTTCTTCAGAGCAGGTTGTTTTTGATTTGTTTTTTGTTTCATTTTGTTTTACATACAATACAGCTTTTATATGTGCATCAGTTGAAAGGAGGCTGGACCCAAATTCACTTTTCTCTCAGTCTAATTTGTATGAACGTCTTATAAAAATCTACCTGAGGATCTAGGGGCAGAAACCCTCTAATTGAAAACGATCCTTCATATGTAGAAGCTCTTCTTTATCACCAGTATGCATTCTTCTGCTCTGGAATATAGAGATTCTCTACAGATTCCTGAGGAAATTGATCACAGTCATCGTCTCTGACAGCTTGGCTGCTCTCCATCGAAGCACCTTAGAGATATTGTCACTTTACCCCTTTGTATGCAGCAGCTCAGTCATTTACAACACATTGCCTGTCTCTTCAGTTAACTCTTGCCGTCTTAATTATTCTTATTTTTGTTTCCTGCTTTTCTAAGAACCACCCTGCAGTATTGTGTCCCTAATCACTAAACCAGATTATGTCTCTCTCCATTGGCTATATCAAGATGGCCACACAAACCTGAGGTCCCAATGGTTGGCCATATGAACCCCCTAGAGGCCTCTAAGTGCTGTCCTGAAGGATGCAAACACCCTGAAGCCACACTAATCATGCAAGAAGCCTTGATGGATTTAAAGGAAATACACATTCCATCAGACTTGGCTCTGGGAAATGAAGACAGAACAAATATGGAGCATTTTTGGGCAATGGTGAACAGGAAGTTTTGAGGGGGAAACATAAATCTCCCCTGATCCCTAGACAGACGTGCTTGTGAGTGTTAAAGCCAGGCTAACATGCTCATCAACATCTGGCCTGGCAATTTGCTTCAACATGGGGCTGTCCCTCAGGTAACCTTTCCCTCTGCCACCTCACCACATTTACTGCAGGGCCTCCCAGAGCCACACTCTCCCCAAAACACTTCACTGATTCAGGGTGAAATCTGAACTCTTCCTGTTTAATTTGATCCTTGGCAGGCCATAGCTGCTAATTTACTAAACTGGCACTTTCAGATGCCAAATTAAATAGCTTGTTATACATGTTAATTCAATACCCCCGTTCTCCCTGCCATGCTTGCATTTTATATACTATATTTATTGTACCACAGGTCACCACTGAGCATCACTATAATACTGCACTGCTGTAATACTAATTACTAATACTGCACTAAGGTAGGCACCATATCAGCAATTTATGGATCTGTAATATTCAGCTGACTTTTTAGTCTATTGGGTTTTTCACTGGAAACAGCTGTATAGCATATCCTACACAATTTATATACACTGCCCTTGTCAGAATTAATTAAAATGCAAGAATGCCATGCCTCAAAACACAATGAAACCTTGCCTGATCATGAAAATAGAGACAAAACACTTGAACACCTTTTAAACAAAGAATAAGTAGATGTTTTCCCTATGTTAAGAGTGACTAAAAATCGTTCACAAAACACAGGCTGTCTCTTGAATGTTTCTTGTTCCTTTCATGTATCCTGTACAACATGCCATGTGAACTTCTCCTACATCAATAAATACATAAATAAACATCAACCTTGAATTTGTATAGAAATAAAATAAGCTTTATTGTCTCATTTGGTGCTGCTAGCATGCATTAACATGGTGCGTAACATATTTGAGTGACAGTAGCATCACGACACTAGCTCATACAGCCTGCGAGCAGCCAAGCACCAGTGATGTGTGGTGCTAGAAATATGTCGGGGTTCTCTTAATAAGAAAATGAATACAAATTGACTGCATAATCCTGTGAAGACCGATGATAGCATCGTTGTGCACAGCAGACTGGTCTGATTTTGTGCTGCCACTTGCCCGTAGCAAGTAAGAAAAGGTTGTATTTTACAGGCTCTATATTCTTTTTAATAATTGACCCTCAGGGGACAATTATTAATGGATGAAATTATTCCATCCCCGTCCTGTAACACTCCCTTTAGATCTTGCAAGAGCAGGCTTGTCGGATGGTTTGCAAAGGAATGCCTCAGAGCACAGAGGTAGCATCACTTTGAGACGCTCAGGCTCTTAAAAAATGTGCTGCTTTTCATTTTCAGTGCTAATAGCTAGACGCTGTAATAACATAGTTTAGACACAATGCAGGTGGACCCAATACATTGTAATTGCTGTGATAGCTTTACGCAGTGTGTGTGTGCCTTGAAATGAGATAAGCACTTTGTTGTAATTCTGCTACATTTAGCTTAGCAGGGAGCAGGCAAGAGGATGGAGGGAAAGCAACCCTTTATTTTTTTTATTTTTTAAGGGATTTTTTATTTTTTTAACTGCTGATGACCATAAATCCAGCTCTTCGAGGCTTGTGATTTTCAAATTGCATATTATACAAATGTATAAGCATCTCAGTCTTGTGTGCTTTAGCCATGGGCACAGTTACTTAAAGTAATGCAACTGCCTGAGCCTGTTTCAAGGGAATAACTGCAGCCATCCCAGATAGAACTCATATGCATATTTTCATAGAAATTATATAGGTAAAGACTTTTTTGTTACAGTATAATTTTTATTGTGTACATTGATGTCTCTTAGTTAGTGGTAAGGATTATTATATATACATTATTCAGCTTAATGACTGAGGGTATTTGTTTTTATGTTTTGTGTGTGTTGTGTCCTATAGATAGGTGTAATAAGGACATTGAAAGGAATCAAAATAACTTTTGAAGAATGTTTAAACAATCAAGACAAAGCTAGTTATCAATTAGCTTTGTTTAAATAACTCCACTCTTTTTTAATTAAAATAATCTTCTATTAAATCTCCAATATACATTTCACATATGTTCCATATTAAATGTCATAATAGTCTCTCTCAAATACATTTTAAAAATGCACCACAGAGACAGCCATAATCATCACTCAAGTACCCCTGGACATTTAATGAATACTTGAAGACAGTTCAGTTCCAGTGAAATCCTACCTCAGCCTCCTAATCCTAATTCTAATCCCTCTTTATGAGGTGCTTATTTTAAACCACCTACCTGATCATCAGGTTTGTTGTCTGGCATCAGTAAGGTGCACTGCAGATACAAAAGTGTAATTGTTACTGAGAAAAGGGGAAGGCCATGTTGTGTCAGAGCAATTTAGGGAACAATAACAGACCATTAGCAGAAGCTGCCGAAATCAACAGCAAATCCAAATGGCTTCAGGCCTGCTTCCCATCTGCCATTGAGACCAAGATTAACCATTCAAACTCAGCTTTGTCCCTGTCCATATGCATTCTGCTGTCACTAGAATATATATATATGAATTCAAATAACTTGAAATCTACAAGCCAACAATTATTTTAAAGGTTTAAATGAACAGATTATTTATGTTAAAGATATTAATGGAAAGCTAAAGCTAAGTGCTTTCCAACTGCTTTGGTTTCAAGTGGGGGAAACTGTAAGACAACCTCCCTTGTCTGAATTATGAAATAAGAGCAAATTTAAAAATTGGTTTATATCCTGTACATCCAAGTATTCACAACTGCATGAACCACAAAGCTTTAACGTGGGAAATCAAATTTCCATGACCAAAGTTCAATAACAATATGGCACTTGGCTACAGATGTGTCTGAAGAAGAGTGTAATGGTTAAACCACAAAGGTTCCCCCTGTTATGGCAGTGTAACTACAAACACAGCCATGTTGTTTCCTAACCTGGGAAGCCCGCTTTGCAGAGATTTGAAACAGATGGTTTCTAATTTAAAGCCCATACTGAAGGGATTAGAAAAATAAGTTTACAAAGTGAAAAACATAAAACAGAGTCTTCCTGGTGTAGGATATGCACCAGAATTGACAGCAATTCAGAACCAATGCAGGGGAAGTTGAAATGGGTTGCAGATGCACAATTGACCATGTAGGGGTAACAGAAAACATGATTAGAAACAGGTTATTGGGAATTCCCCAGGCTGAGAGGTACTGGCAAAGATTTTAGTTCAGATTTTGGAAGGCAAACAATTACATGGTTTCTTTTTGTATGAGGAATTACGGTCAAAGAAAGTGTGATGTTAGTACCTTGCTTGTACCCGATGTACTCCATTCCAAGGAAGTTCCTCTCTCTGACCTACTCATTGTGTACCTGACTTCATACTCCCAATTTTAAGAGAAGTACAAGCAAAATATGTATAGTATTCATTTTATTCTCTGAAAGTGATAACACTGGATCCTTAGTAAGAGGGAGAAATCGTGCTTTCCTTCTTCCAAGATACTGCTATTCCTATTTAGAGACAGTTCAGAAATAAAACTACCACCCCCCCAAAAAAAGATGACAAATAATTATATATTTTTATATTTGTATATTTTTCCTGTTTGTTACTTTCTTCTATATTATTATTATTATTATTATTATTATTATTATTATTATTATTATTATTATTATTATTATTATTATTATTATTACTGTAGCATTGGTTCTGATCATATCACTTTAGCCTTATCAACAGACCAGGTCAAAATAACAACAGATGACAGTTAATGCATAAACAAGGATGCCTGCCCTGGAGCACAATTTTGGGTCTTCTGGGGTCCTATGATCATAACCTGATTTCAATAATGTGCTCTCTTTCTTTCTCTTACCGTGACTGTTTTTCTCTCCACTCTCTTTTTCAGGTACTATCATACTAGGAGGGAGACTGATTTCCATCTACAGTGGGTCTCGCCACTCCGGAGGAGGTCTGTCTGAATCGTACGTACACCTCTTGGCCCCACTCATTCCATCTCTCTTCTCGTCTCCCATTCCTGAAGCCGTTCTCTGTTCTTTTATCTGTATAATTACAGGAACAGATTTAGAGTCATTGGAAAAGTTAACGGAATGCAGACATAAGGTAGAAAAAAATCCTCCTAATACACAAATAAGTAAGAAGTGTGGGGTCTTGATGCTTTTGATGTGGTTTTATTCAAAGAGAGAAAGAACCAAAAGGGAATTTGCCACCCATATGTGGCCATTGTACAAACCTGAGAAGTACACTTTAGTTTAAGAAGTGTGCTTTTCTGTAATCACATGAATTGGACCTCCTTGGGAGCAATCATTTTTCTCTTAATGGATGACAGTGTGCACTCGGCCATGCTAGTTGGCTGACATGGTCACAGCCAAGTTCTTAGCTTTACAGAGAATAAAAAAATCTTCATGCTTCTAATTTATATTTTGTAAACCCTCTCATTCTGCTTGGCCTACTATTTAAGATAACGACTCCAAACACATATCGCTTATCTCTTAAGTTTTGAATGATATGCTGTGAAAAATAATATTCTATTAAATATGTATGGAGAGAGCTAGGATGAAATACCAACCCATTCATACATCTAGGTACCCCATGACAAAAAGTGGAAGAAAATAGTCAATTTGGGAGACTATTAACAATATTTGGCCACTGCCCCTTAAAGCCCCTTGACCTGTTGTTGTTTTCATTGTCGTTCCTCGTCTTCTTTTTCTTCGCCTTCTGCTGGCAATGTTATCTCTTTCTGCTGGCATCGGGGTAATTGTATCTCAGATGGCCAATCTTTAACAAACATTGGACTAATTAAGTATTCGAACTTTGGGATCGATTGACTACTAGAACCCAAATGAGCTGGGCAGGCCGAAGTCTCTACTTGTTCACAATCTTACTTATGTCCTTGAATTCATATATTGATAATAAATTAATGAAATTGAACTTATCACCGCCATCAAAATAACCCCAAATAAGCTCTGTATTCTACCAGAACCGAATGACTGAAATTGCTGCTGCAGGCTTTTAGAGACGTCTCCTCTAAGTCGCCTTTGAAGGTTCTTCTCTCAGCGACAGGAGCACACAGGGGATATATATATATATATATATATATATATATATATATATATATATATATATTACTCCTCCACAGCAAGTCGGTATTAAACTCTGCCTGCAGTGAACCTTGTCAGCGGTGCCAGAGAAGAAGTGCAGCCATGGGGACTTTCCATTGTGTGCTTCCCCTATGACTCTGCTCAGAAAATGATAGGCTACTTTAAGCACTTTATGCACAGTTCGCACCCCATGCAGAATTAGGCAGTCTTTAGAAGGAGGCAACAACCCGGAGCCCATACATTTCCCTTCCATCATTGGCATAATATGAAAAGCTTGAAGAAGATCTAGCAGCAGGTGTTCGCTCTAAAATGTGTATTTGCCGATTCCAATTATGACTTTCACCTGGGACTGATGGGAGGCGTTTATTCCAAACAACACCTGTAGGCTCACCTAATACCCTTAGCATGGGAAATGAGCTTTCCCTCGCACTGCATGCTAAAAAGGCATATGCATACTTCAAATAACAGCACTGTACAAATCCTCAGAAGAGAACGAGCAACCTGTTTCATCCTGCAGCTGCCTTCAGTGCATTTATGTTTGCAGTTTCCATTTGAGTAGCAGGGTAGTGGTTGAATTATGTTGTCGGTGGCCCAATTTCCAATAAAATACATTCTCTAAGGTCAGACATCCTTAAATAAATGTAGAGCAAAAGTTATTTCAGGACGTATAGTTTCATGTGGATTTACAATACGAATAGCTTGACTTTTCTCACCACCTCTGAGTGTGTCGCGTGTATAAAAGCCGAGCTGATAAAGCCAATTAGGCAAAGTTATATCTATTAGCCCTTAATACTCTCTAACCCAACCACAACGGGAGCAGAAGAGGGAAAATGAGAGTGAATCCATCTGGAATACAGTAGCCTCAAAGTGGTGATCAGATGACAAATCTTTCCTCACTAATAACGTATGGCGTATAAAGACTGAGCTTGTTTTTGGTGTTAACACTATGCACACAACACCAGCTCTGGCGTATCAGCAAGAACACATGCATTAAAACACGCACACACGCACACAACACTAATGGTGTCCTAGCCCTGACCTGAGGAGATTTATAGCTCTGCGGTGGAGGAGGCGTGACTGCGCGAGGAGCCCTGGCTCTACCGTGCTGTGTTTGCAGGAGCTCTACAGCTGCTGGGAGCTGCCTTAATTTATTGGCAGAGAGTGTGTCACCTTGGCTGCACTCCACTTGGCGAGAAGAAAAATGTTCAGCTGGAATCAGTTAGACAGATCCCACCTCCCCCTCCAACTGAACTGAGTTGATCCATGTCAGTAGCGTTGGTATTGGGGAAGGAACAGACTAAGTCAAATTTTGGGGGGAGGGGGGCTACCAAAATATTTGGAACCTAGAGCAGATTTTAGTTCATGGTTTGTTTTGCTTGCCTCTCATCTTTCCACCTCACTGTCATATGAATTGGAACTAACTGTGGAAGTGTTTTTGTTTAGTTTTTATTTTATTGGCCCACATAAATGTTTCATTGTGCAACTCACCGTTTTATTTCTTGGGGTAATCTACTTGTTCTGGTTGTCAAAATGTTCCCAGTCTATTTAATTAGGAAATACTTGGTTAATAATTTAAGCCTTTCGCAGCCTGCTATATTGCGGTACTACAATTTATTTCGGTAAAATAACATTTAAACACCGCCTTGGCTTGACACACAAGAGAACACAACACAGTCCTCAAAGGAGAGAACTGTGTGCGGAATAATAATAATATTATTAAAAATAGACCTTGTCATGGACTCTTAATTTTAACTTGCAGCTGGAATCAACTGTAATATAGTTTTTAGCACAACGGCACAGCTCAGAATACTAGCATCTTTAGGGATTTAGAGAGAGACACAGTGGCATGTTATTATTGTCCATTCCTGTTTGTCAAATTGGTATGTGTTTATGCCACAGGACTATTGCCTTTTGATATCCCTCTTCTGCATGAGCTGTTCGTAGGTCATTTGCAGTTTGAGGACAGCTCTGAGCTCCTCTTCATCTACCTGTGGATGCACAATTTTAAGATGGTTCTGGGTTGCATTCACACTGCCAGCAACGAGTTAATTCCACTCAGCGCTGCCTAATACGATCCAGTGTAAAAGGGATTAAAGTCTCACATCCAATGTCAGTGCTGAGAATATGGATGAACTGCCACTAACTACGTCATGATATTCCACCTATGCAGAGAGAAAATAAGAGTCAAAATTGAAATTGCTCAGTAAAGGCAATCAGCGAAGAGAGACTAGATTCATGCTAGGGCTGAATTTAGATAAAATGGAAAGAATTTTTGCAGAACATTCAGAGGACACAGATAAGACTCATGTTGAACCTATAAAACATAATTTACATTCTAGGTTTTAAATGCAGTTCTTGAAAGTGAGAGACAGTGCTCTACTTCCAGTTAGCGTATGACCTTGTCTGTAGAAGAGGCATCCAGGAAATAGCCAGTCTTGTTTTCCAAATGTCACAGGCTTCAACTGATCTCAAACTGCTTCCCCCCCTCTACCCCCCCAATGGAAGATCGTGATATAATGAGTTGGCCCCCAGATATCAGAGGATCAAAACACACTCAGACTCCCTTGCCTTGTGAAGACGCAAGCTCCCACCGTGTAATTACTTCACTGTGGAATGGAATACCGAAATACACATTTCAAAGCATTCAAGAATGGTTTGAAACAGAAAAGTAACAGGCAAAATATCAATTTTGAGATTTAAAGGCAATCATTTTTTTCTCTCCTCAAAGCTACCTTGCAAATCCTCTCTTAACAAGTTTGGCTTTTGTAGGTTAAAATAAAAAGTACCCTGGTGCATAATGTTTACTGCCACTGTCTATCTATCCATCAGCAGGGTATGTACATTTTGGCTGATATAAATGGAATAATTTCTGCATTAAAGGCAGTCAAAGGGAGCTCTCTTTTTTTCTGTATCACTCCACAATATTCTTACTACTTCACAGTTAAGCCAGATGGCAATGAAATGGCAGTTTCTATGATGGCAATGAAAGTGACTAAAATAAAGTGAAAAAATAAATAAAGGAACTCACCTACATACCTCATGCCACTTACGTAAAAACTGTGACAATTGTATATAATCAGGATGGGGAATATGTTTCCATCTTGGAGTCTAATCCTTCTTGCAGTCATCCGTTTACCTGTAAATTGATAGAAACAAATATTTAAATAAAAAGCCCACACACCTCACAAAGTAATACAAGATTACAGCTCCACCAGTGGGTGCCTGGGTAATGACAGGGTGCTCCACAGAGACTCAGGCAAACACTCATTTGCAGCCTTGATCTCTAAGGGTGTCATGGGTTTTGGTCCTGTGTTTTGAAATACGCCTGCCTATTGTGAGGTAGGGACCTCGAGATTAGTGGCTAGCTTCTAATAATTTTGTGGTTCCCAGACTGTGACTAGGATAAGCAAGGATTTGCGACAGGGACACAAATAAGAAAAGACACAGAGGAACAGGCAAGGAAATAGATAAATAACAGAAAGGGTGAAGGTAGGAGTAAAGTGGGTAAGAAAAGTATTTGAGTGCAGTGTAGGTTTGTGCAGAAAAAGCTAATAACTGGTAAGGTGCTGTGATTTACCCAGTAGATTCTGCTCTGGAGGTTTACTGGCATCATTCAGTTATTGCACTTATTCCATGCAAAGCAACCCATTCAAAGTGTGGAATTTCTCGTGCTGTTTCAGCTCATATGGTATTTTTCCAAGTGCTAACAAATTTGTTAGCTAACAACTTCTGATAAGGAAAACATGGAGGCTAATGTGTTTCTTGGATAAAAAGCTCTAAGAAGACTTTGCAGATTGCAGACTGTTCCTATAAATGCTCAAGCATAAAATATGTACAAATGTAATTGAAATTATAGGTCGACAGCTCCCATGCATAGTAGTTTCCCCAATTTCAGGTTTTGCGAGCTTCATTATCTTAGCTAAATTGTAGTAATGAAGCAGAAAAGCAAATGCCTTTAGCAATAAACATAATCATATTCCACCTGTTACGACAATTTTATTCAAATCAGGTAAGAATAACAAAATTTTCAGGGACTGCAGTCAGATTATATACAAAAGCATAAGGCATATGGGTGGCAGTGTGGAGTAGTGGTTAGGGCTCTGAACTCTGCAGTGGAGGGTTGTGGGGAACACTGCTGTTGTACCCTTAAGCAAGGCACTTTACTTAGATTGCTCCAGTAAATGCCCAGCTGTATAAAAGGGTACAAATGTAAAAAAACATAATGTGATAAGTTGTAACAATTGTAAGTCACACTGGCTAAGGGTGTCTGCTACAAAATTGGATAATAATAATCTAATATTGTCTCAAATATGAATACAGTGGGAGGTTTTTCTTCTTCTGTAGACATTTAAATTGTTTAGGGAAACAGTGTGGTACTTTGAAAGGTTTGGAAACATTATAGTCAAGGTGATATAGAACCAGGGTGTGTATGGGTCATAGATGTGTACTTAAACATCTGCCTTTTGAATAATAAATTGCAGTTTAGCTAATTTTTCTACAGGAAGAGAAAGCCCCTTCAAAAACAGCAGCCAGAAATACTGTGAGGTAATGAGCATTGTGTAAGTGCTCGGGCCCTCCAGGGCAGAGGGAAGAGAGAAATATGGGAGCCAGAAGCTGTCTGGAGCTGTGCCCATAATCATGCCACAATACCCAGTGTGGTTTAAAAGGATTAAATATTTCAGTCAAATCTCAAGCAAATCAGCCACCATGCTTTGCTCATTAACACTGGAACATGAGTTTGGATTAAAGAGCAGGCAGTAGGGATTTTTTTCTCTCCCCTTCATGATTGCCACAAATCAAATCTATAGTGATCAAAGTCCTCTGGACGCAGTCGAGGCAATATGAGCTGCAGAAATATGAAAATGATAGCCTCCCACACACAGAGTGGTTTAAGGAAAAGATGGACAAGGAGGTATATAAACACAACTTAACTTTCTATGAGGAGAGGAAAAAAAAATCTGAAAGGAAATAGTATTGATTTATTTTGGATTGTATTAATACAACTTTGATATTAAAATCACCAGGAGATACACATGCAGCAGAAGCAGACAATTACAAATGCAGTAATAATAGTATCATGACAACCACTTTATAATTCAGGTTAGGTTAAAACATTTTAGAATGCTTTTAAAACGTTCTGGACAACGCGTTTACCCTTTATTGTAGAACTCTGATTTTTAACTCAATACTGTAGGTGGTTAGACAGCGATCTTGTGGTCTACAGGTTTCAAGAGCAGACACCGAAATGAAAAGGGTGGCGACTGTTTTTGCCATTTCACTGCAATGCATATAATCCGGTGCCAATTAATAGCACCCTCCAAAGGAGAGGAAAAACACAAATTAGACTCCCAATAAGAGTTTCATCTTTGCATCTTGGAAATCACAGACAGTCTTCCATTAGACAGAAAAAAAAATTCCCCCAAAGTATAAAGCGAACAAACTGCTGTGTAATTAGATCTCATTATGTTTGGTATTAAGAGAAGGCAGGGTTTTTAATTAGTGCTGTTTGTGTATGTTATTCAGAAAGACCTGGAGTTTGTAATTAAATCCCTTTCACAAAGAGATGGAGTGATTTGGAGAGGGATCTTGCCATTAATGTAAGCTTCCTAGATGCAGCTTATGAATAGAGCTATGATGTGTCATAATCGCCTTTTTCAGAATGGATGGGTTTGGATTCACTCTCTCTCGGCACGGAGCTGCACAGTCATTAAGAGCAGTGCTGCGTTTGACTTGAGGGGGCTCTGATGGCAAGTGTGGTTAAATAAAAAGCAAAGCCCATTTTGAACTTAAACCAGGGGCCAATCCTTTTAACTTCTTACAATCCCAATAAAAGTATAGCTTTAAACATGCTAGGTATCCATTGTTGAAGGCCTTCGAAAAGACCATATAAATAAAATAAACCTTACAACCCAAGACACATTCCTTGTCAGGCACAGGTGTTTATCTGTATGGCACATTAACTTAGCTCTGGGTGCTTTCCACATTACATAATGTGTAATAGTACTTAAAGTCAGATTTTATTTAATTTGCCTTAGATTAAATCATTCAATTTCAATAACAGATTAAACAGTCAGAAAACATTATATAAAATGAAATGTTCCTATTTTAAAACCTCTGTGATCGCTGTGTGGTGTTGATTGGGCATGCCATGGAGCTGGCATTACCACCAAGAGCATGAGGAAATCTAAAACATATGTTTATCTTATCAATAAAATATCTGTATATTTGAGAGGTGATGAATGGACTAGGAATGCGATTCAAATGCATCATTAAGTTTAAAAAGAATAAGAAAAGGCTTCCTTATAGGTTTACATAGGTTTAAATAAGAAAAAGTGAGGTGCTAAAGAAATCTCTTTATTGCAGTGCTCTCAAGAAACAAATGACATCTGCGGGGGAAAGAAACGTAAAAAGGATTGTGTGCACTTGAGCTGAACTTACATGAAAAAAAACATACCAAGATATGCTATGGGCAGTAAGGTTAGCTTCATTACTGTGTGAACAGATGAAGCAGAATTAGATTAGGGTTTCATAGCATTTTCCGCAAACTTTCAGAAAAGTATGCTTCCACAATTATATAGTCTCCACGCCACCAAAGCTGTTTGGCACATATTGATTAAAATGCATAATTACAATCACATACACACATTTGCTCTGATTAAATTTGAGCAGGTCAGTCCACTTCTGTAGTTCATGCATTCACACATCTCCCTCTGAGTTCTTAAGACTGTCTGTATTTGAATAGGTTCCCCTGCTGTACTCTGTAGACTCAGAGGACTTAAGGTTGGGGTGCATTTATCATTGTTCACCAGTTCACCTCTGTGGTTTATTATCCCGATTTCCTTTCATAGCAAACTAAAATATTGTTTTGAATGGATTCCAATTTGCAAGTGGATTATGAAGGTGAAGCATTTTGCTTATACATGCAGTTTTCAAAGAAAGATACAAAGTGTTTCAGCCCCAAAACTACACAGTACTTTTTAGGTTTTGCTGCAGATGTATTAATTTTGGCCTAAAGCTTAAAAAAAAGTGAAGGCTTTGTACTAACAATGTAAACATAAAATATGTATATAGGAAAAGTTAGCTTGTAGCTGCTGTCAAGGAACTTGAAATGTAAATATTTTAAGTGATACATAGTCATCTCTAGATTAAGTTTGATTAAAGTGTACACAGAACAGAGGAGCCCTATGTTTGCTCAAGTGTCACGAATATGTTCGAACTGCAATAACAGAGAACCATGATTGAAGCAAGATTAAGTTCAATTTAGGACAATTCTGACATGATGATGAATACAATGTGATGAAACAGGAGAGTTTAGAAAGGCAAACTTGGTGCAGAATCCGCCAAGGCCAATGAAGCTTTCATATCATTGTCTGTGATGCATTACATGAATGTCTCAGGAGTTGAGCCTCATGCGGTACTGAGAGAAGTGACAGGAGGCGAGGTGAAAGGTCTCCGATGTGCGGCGCCAGGCCACAAAACACAGGCATGAAAGCAAACTGGACACGCTGCCAGTTTTCTTATCTCTTTCGGGCAACAGTCAATAGCTGACTATGTGTCTGCGACAGAGACGGGAACCAAGCTGGAGAATCTATTCGGCAGGGATGTTGAAAGACAAAGTGATGAGAGATTGAGGGACTGGGAAGATCCCAAGTAAGATTTAGAAATGCAAATTGGGCACAGAATTCAACTTGAGATATGAGTGTTGGGTGGATTGGGCCAAGGGTGTCAAGATATAACAACAAATACAACATGTCAGGTCAAGCAACCATAACAAGCCCCACCATACTGCAGATACAGTACAGCACTAGAGACATGTATATTGTTTTTACTGGATATTATTATGAATGCTTGTTAGCATAAAGAAAGAAAAAGACTTCCCACTTACTGATGCATCTTCTCATCTGTCCTCTCTGATGCAGACTTATTTTCAGAAACTACAGCAAAGTCTGCTGTCTCTTGTTCATTGTGATACCATTACTTAAGCAAGAATGAAAAGATGTTTGGCAGTCGAAGATCCTTTGAAGAATTCTTCATACAAAGGGAAACTGAATGAAGGGAATGGGCTGTTCAGATGTCTTTGTCAATAGAGCTGAGCTATTCTTTCATGGTTACCAAAGACCTTGATCACTGGTTGAGATTTTGAACTGATGTCATTTTATCCTTGTTTGCATTGTCTTTTTTTGTTTCTCGTTGTTTTATGAGGCCAATAGCTCTTTTTTCTTTCCTGGAGCGTGGGATCATTCACTGATAAACTTTTCTTTAAAGCTTAAGTAATCCTCCAGCAACCAATATCAGAGACTTGAGTGTATGTGTCTGTTAACAGTGTTCTCAATGGGATGACACTGCTGTAAATGGAACCACAGGTCCCAAGGGCCAACGAACAGTTTCAAAAGAAAAGAAAAGCATAAATGATGTCATCAAATAGGTGTTAAAGAGAACGAGGGAGGAGGCTGAGAGGGATTGAGAGAGAATCGGTCATAGGGAGAGGCAGCACCTGAGAGCGAGAGAGCCCCTCCTGACTTATTTTGCAGGAGACTACAGAGGTTCTGGCAAGAGAGAGGATAGGAGAGAGGAAACTGTTTGGGGAGGGGGTCGGGGGAGGTTTCAGGAATGCCAGAATAAGGCATTTCTACTCTGCACAGCCCAATGCTCACAGGAGGGGAGACAGAAACTTAAGCACTAATCCAGGTGTGGAGCAGAGGAACTACTGCCAGTGATATTTTAAAGAGCGCAGGACAACCTCAGCTCTCAGAAAGCACAGTCCTTGGGTGCTCTGATCAGGGAAAACTAAGCAACCAACCTCGCCCAAATCCCCTAAATCCAGTTCAATGAGGAGGATTTAAATGCTACACAACCCTGCTGTAGTTATTCCATCAATTTTGGAAGGATTTGTGTCATTTTCTTCTTTTCTCAGGTAAGGAATCTTCTTGAAATCAATAGTAATTTTAGTTATTGCTTGTAGCGTTCAATTAACTCCTACTATTAATCCAGTACTTTTGTCATGACTGTAGGGAGAGAATCTCTCAGAAAGTGGAATTGAGAACAATTCATGGCAATGGTTTCCTATTTGTGTTAAGAGACAGTGAATAAATAAAACTGAACTTGTCAACGTGTTATTTATTTATCCTCACTTTATGTGTTAGTGATATAAAAATATATTGTATAATAATTCTAAAATATATGTAAACTATAATATATGATAAAAAAATATCATCAGCCCAGGTGAAAAGCTTTTTATGTTATTATTATACATATAGAAAGACAGTATTATTTTGAATAGCAATCAGTTTCTTTTTTTATCTAAGGGTATAAATAATGTGCTGGGAGACTTTCAGACTATGATTATCACAGTAGTGAATTGATCCTGTACTGCTGGACAAACAAGCAAGAACAAAACAAAAAAAAGTGAAATGGGGAAATAATGGCTTAGGAAGAGTGGTAATGTCATGGGACCCAATTACAGAATAAAAAGTCTAAAGGCAAAGACCAGGATCTATCTATTAAATTGCCCTGTATAGTAAATGAACTGCATTAAATGTAGGATGCTTGGAACTGGAGAGGTTATGTATGACTCTGGTAGTAGTGCTAAAGGTCAGTCAAGAGATGCAGTAGAATCACTTGCACACCTGTTTGTCAACAGCTTTACAAACGAGAGCTTGCCAAACTGAGACGAGAACAGATGTTAGTCATTTTTAAGGATACAGGGAAGCCCCATGTTTAATGCTTAAACATATGCAGAGGGATGAACTTCTCACAGTTACATTTAACTGAGTTACTGTGGCATCCTGTTGTGAACTCCCAGTGCACCTAGATGAGTTCACAGCTTCAGTGAACACCCGCCAGGTATATACAGAGGGGGTGGAGGGAGGGGTAGGGGCTTGGGGGTAAGAGATTTGTGAGCTAGGGTGTATTCTCCCCCCAAAAAACACAACAACAAAGTAGTTATGAGGCCATTAAAAAAAAAAAAGTAAAGACATATGGTTGTCAGACTCCAGAGAAGCATTCTCAGATCAAACACGTTTTAGTGTTTTAGTGAGGTAACTCGGATTCCTGGATTAATTGCTATCAAAAAGCTGCTGAATTGATACAGGAGCCCATCTGAGTTTTTGGCTCATTGCCATGTTCACAGCTATATTTCTGATGTAATAACACACAGTGGTCATGTAGCAGACAGGATTCAAGCCAAATTATTTCACTATTTATCCAGCCCTAGTTTATTTTGACAGTTGTTTTTAAACAATACCAATTATTGGTTTCATTTTTTCCATCTCTATCACATGGTCTGATTTTTACTAAAGAGTAGAATTTGTCCAAGCTATTGAGCCCAGACTATTTTAATTGAATAATGTTGTTTTTTGTACTTCTGATATTGAAGTGTTGAAGATTAAGTTTTATTTACATTTTTCCTCCCTTGAAAATATCCATAGTATGTGCAAAATGTTTCACCATTCATCACCTTTAAAACCAGTGTTTTTTTGTTTTTTTCTTTATCTGACACCATACTTGTACAGACTTGCATTCATTAATTGAATGCTATGTTTTTTTTCTGTGGTTAAATATTTCAGTAATGATTTTAAAGCATTCAGCAAGTTTGGAGGTTGACAGCATTAAAAAGCCTAAAAAAACATTTTCTTTCCACAGGGCAGGTAAGGGATAGGCAGGTGCAGCTGTGAAACTTGCATTGTGTGGATTGACAAAGACTGACAATGAAGGATATTGAAATATAATAGTATCAGTATAAATTCACAGATTCAACAGATTCTTCCTTTCAATAATGTCAGCAAGAAAAATACACACCGCTATGTGCTTATCTTTTTTCCATCTCAATGTGTATTATTTTTTCTTTTCCAGGGAGGTAGAGATACTATTTCAGATTGCAATGGCACAGTAATTCCAGTAAATTAGTACATGTCACTATCTCATTGTACATCTAATCTGTCTAACATTTACTGTTGCTACAAAACTTTAATGAAAGTGTGGGAATCTCAGTTTGGTGGTTTAACAATTCTTCAGAGATATACTTTGGAAAAAGACTTGAATATGTTGGGATAGGAAAATTCAAAACCTCCTAAACTCTTAACACTGTGCGGCAGTCAGTCGCAATTTTGCAGCAGACAAACAAATGTTATTGTATTCTGAGAGAGACACATATTTTAGCTTAATATATGCCACTTTCCAGATTACTAGGATTTGATTTTTGTATTTTAAGCACTGAGGCACAGTTGCCAGAATGACTTGGAAATAATACTTACACCTTTACATAGGCAATCCAACTTTAATATATGTGTGTGGGATTTGGCCTTTGTGAATCACCATTCCCTACTCCATATGTGCATGGAAAGCCACTAAAACACGTGTAAAAGTATCAGTTGTAGGGGATCATCCTGACAAAGGTTTGCAGTTGTCCCTTACTACACAGTCAACACACCTCTTCCTAAGCCTTGTATTATACATGTTCAAAATATACACAAACAATTAATGAAAATGAAGACTATTAGACTCATAGCTGACTCAATGGCATTTGGCAACCAAAGCATGTTTGTTTTTCATTGGAGGACAGATGATGTAGTGTAGAAGAGAGATGTCTTCTCTGGGTGTCATTTCTCCCTGGGCTTTGGCTGCCCTGGTCCTTCTGCTGCCATGGCCTCTGATTGGGCATGCCTGCCCCCAGTCTTGCAGCTGCTCAAGTCCCAAAGAAGTGCACTGTACCTTCCGCCATCTCAGCTCCTCTCCACCCAGCCTGCCTCGAGACACAGAGCGCATCAACCTGGGGTAAAACAATCACAGAGCTGATAAAGAGTTTAGTCTAGTTTAGTTTTAGTTGTTTTTGGTATTGTATTAACTCTGGGAAATGTTTACAAATAAATTTAATGTTAAAGTAAATTTCAATAATTTTGCAGGAATATATATAGTTACATAATAGTTTGAAATAGAATTCACTTCATGAAAAACTGGAAAATAATATCCCTTTTAAGGACTTTCAACAGACTTTTGCATAAAATGTGCTGTAAACCCACTCACACAAAAAATGACAATTCATCTCAGTTCCACTTCTTTCTCTTCATAGAGCATTTGAAAAAGAAAAAACACATGTTCTAATCACCTCTCTCCAGCTTCAACAGTATCCAGGCTGTGGGCGTCTCGGAGTTCGCAGGCCTCAGTCGCCTGGAGATGCTGATGCTCCATGGGAACAGTATCGATTCGGTTTCCCCAGGGGCCTTCCAGGACCTCCACTCCCTACAGGTACCACTCTGCACTCAGAGCCCCGGGAAAAAGGCTTGTGTGGGTGGGCTGCAATCAAAAGGTGTTCATTTGCAACACAAAAACATGCACACATACGCTCCCACAAAAATAAAGGTTAAATTACCGAACTTTCTAAATGTACTGTTGCAACTTCATTGAATACAGAAATATGCAAACCTCGCCATTTCAAATCCATCACTTTAATTCCTTTCAAGCCTTTAATGTGTTGTACCAGGACCAGCTTGTAATCTCAAATATGAGTTATAGAAAGAAACAAAGACAAAATCTTACAAACAAGGTAGAACTGAGCTACAGATGCTGGTCAACTTCTGTGTTGTTGAACCATCCAGGTACATTGATATAGTTGTATATATACATATATTATTAAATTATAGAGCAAGTTGTCACAATAGTGATGTACAGGGGATTGGATATGGTACAACAACCAATTCTCATCTTTATTTTCTTGCCATAGGTATTATTTATTCAAAGCTATGCAGTGAAATGGGAGCATGCAATGGTTATGTGTGAACACAACTGTGATTGAGATGAACCGTAATATACATGTGCTATTTCTATATATTTTTTGTAGCTATGAAAATTGGTAGGCCTGGAAGGTGTACCATTACCTGCCACTACATCCACCAGTGATTTCGTGTGGTTGTGTTGGCTAGGAGATCTCTCTGGTTTGCATTATCTGAGGCATGTCTGCAGTTTTTATGACAGGCTCTGGTGTGCTACATTAGCTCTTCTGTTTCCATTTATAGGCCGTAGTGTGAAAGTAGGCCATAGGTCTGAGCTCTTGTGATTTTATCAACAGATCCTGAAGCTGAGCTACAATAAGCTGAAGAAGCTCAGCTCGGGGATTTTTAAGGGGCTGTCCAGTCTAGTGCGTCTCCACCTGGACCACAATGCCATTGAGTTCATAGAGCCCTTCTGCTTCAGCGGACTGACGACCCTCAAGTTGCTACAACTGGAAGGGAACCAGCTTAGAGATGTGCACCCTAACACCTTCATCACTCTCTCCTTCCTGGGGACCTTCTGGGGCTCTAGTCTGCGCCACCTGTACCTCTCGGACAACAAGCTGGAGAACCTCCTACCTGGAACTCTGCAGCACCTGAGCAAACTGGAGGTTCTCTACCTCCACGGCAACCCCTGGACATGTGATTGCCAGCAGCGCTGGCTTTTAGAATGGAACAAGAGGAGCCCAGGTAGGACTGCTCTGGAGACAGAGAGCGAGAGAGAGATTTGGCCTTCAGACTTGTAACCACATTAAAATTCACATTTATACAGGAACCTCTGGGATTCATAACATTCTTTTTTACCTTTGACTTGTTTTCCATATCATTAAATCTCATTTAGAATTTGGGCAAGAATATACTACTGGAAAATAAGAACAATGTGTGTAATGGACTAACCAGATATTTCCTCTTTTTCTTCTTCTTATAATTATTAAGTATTATTAAAACTATGTTATAGAAATAATTATATATTATTCACAATTTAACAGTTTTAAACTGGTTGAAATTCCTTTCTGGTTTCTGTATTCCACAAAGGAAACCAAATCCTGATCTGTTAACAGTGTTAATGAATTAAAATGTTAGGTTTCCATAGCATATGTATAATGACTGCTATTATGTTATATACACACACACAGACTTTTTCAAATGACTTTTAAGCAATTATTTTATTTATAAAGAGTCAGATACTGTGTTGTTTAATATCCTCCACAGCATCATTGCCAGTTTAATTTCCTGCACTTTCAGTTTCACATTACAAAACAAAAACAAATTTCCATAATTTATGCACTTGCTAATGAAGTGCATAATATCTAGCTAACTGCTTCATGTAACCATCTGCCCTTTCTCCTGTTCTTTGCATTTGTAAACCCAAGCATGAATTAACAAAAAAAGAAAAAAAAAAAAAAAAAAAAAGATCAGAGATGCAGCATTATAAAAGTAATTTAACACTGGGATATGTTTATATATATATATATATATATATACACACACACACACACACACACATATACACATATATATATACATACATATGTAAAAACCTTTAATTTCTGCTTTCTTAATAGGAGTGATTAAGTGCAAGAAGGAACGAGACAGCGATCTCTGTGCTCAGTGCTTCTCACCACAGCGTCTTAACTCAACACAAGTCTTCCAGGTTTCTTCTGAAGAACTCTCCTGTGACAAACCGGTTCTCCACTCTCCACTCAAGCTGCAGAAAAGCTCTAGCTGGGAGGACCCAGAGCCTGAACCTCTAACTGTCCAAGACTTTGAGCACCCGCTTGGACAACTCACCTTCATGTTGTCTGATAACCAGGAGAACATGGCACATGTTGCCTGTGCTGTGAAGCATCCAAATGAAGGCACTTCCATGGGCTGGGAGAGCTCAGGCATGCCAGGGCAGATAGCTGTCAATGTGACTTTAATAACACTGTTGGAGTGTGACATTGAAAAAGACGAGCTTCAGAAGCTCTGGAGACTCATCGCATATTACTATGAGAGTCCTGCTGTCCTGGAAAGGGGCCTCCAGCTAGGGAACACTTCCAGGACTTCTTTTCAATATTCACAAGTAGCGAACGATGATTCACCTTACTTTACAGAACTCAAGGGACATTTACTCGCTGAGCCAATATGGCTGCTGCAGCCCCGTATAACCCTCCAACTCAACAGACGCAAAACGACCACCAAAAAACTCGTACTCAACTTCACTACCTTCATCTCAAAACAAATCAGGATCTGGGATGACCTCAGAACTTCTACACCCACCTGGATAATGATACAAAGAGGGGCGCCGGGGAGGGTGCAAACCGTTTTGGAAGGTTCTGAGGTCACTCTAACATGCAAAGTGATTACTTCTGGAGAAGCAACCTATGAGTGGATGCTCCCAGATTTATCAAAGGCCAACAGTTCTCATTCACGACTCGTGTTGTCTGATGAAGGCAAAATGGTTATAAACCCTGTAGCTGTTTCTGACTCTGGGCTTTATCACTGCCTTGTTCAAACAGAGAATGAAGTGGATTTAGTACCTTTCAGGTTAATAGTACGGGAACTTCTGCTCAGTCCAGACAGTCTAAATGGCAAAGAGGTAACTATACATAGTGGAGGGTCATTCACTCTCCCCTGTTCGATCTCTTCCGTTCCTCCCAGTAGGATCAGTTGGTATCTTCCCAAGAATAAAATTTTACTTCAATCAAATCCGAGGGAGAGGGTTTACATGTCACACAATGGGAGTTTGCTAATCACAGAAGCAACCCAAGAAGATGCTGGAGAATATAGCTGTTTGGCTGCCAACCTCTATGGAGCAGACATGCTTTCGCATCTAATTTTAATTGAAAGTGGAACAAATACAGTTCCACCCAGTGTGAGTGAGACTGTCAAAGAGTCAACTGGTGGCATTTCTTATAAGAGGTACCAAGCAACAGAGGAGGATGAAGAAGAAGGTTCTGGAGATGTGAAAATTGAGATCAGACAATCAAACCATAATGAGGTACCTGACAGGACAGGCCTACAACATGGGGGCAATAAGGCAAGAAAGGTCTGGGAGAAGAGAAGAAATAACATGTCTGTGAAAGAACTGGACCCTAAGCGTTGGGCTCTGATTCTTGCAAAAGCTCATGGAAAGACATCTATTGACACTACAACTGACACTCCAGAAAGAGAGGGTAGTACACAGGGTCTCAAGATGTCTACATCCTTCATCTCAGTGAGGACAGAAAACACAGCAGAAAATGAATTTGAACTTTTGCAACCAACTCCAACATTGCAGCCTACACAGGTACCAAAACTGTTAACAACCAGTGTTTACCATAGAGAGTCAAATGTATTAAAAAAAGTTGTGGCAACACCTGTCACACCTATGGCAATTCCTAGTACAAAACAGGTGATAGAGCCTGTGGATCTGGAAAATGGAGTCAATGTTGCTGAGAAGACCAAAGTGACTGCTGCCATTGGGACACAGGGCAGAACACCTCTATACAGACGTAGGAGACCCTCACAGCGCAGAAATCGTCCACATTTTTCGTCCCATAATTCCTCTTTACCAACCTCTACAAGAGCCATCAATTCACAAGGTAACACTGGCCACATTCGAACAAATCCAAAAGCAACTCAGTCTACTGCATCAACCAATAGTTACAAGCCAGAAAGCTCAGACAAGAATGATAGTCATTCAACTCATCCAGATCCCCCAAGAGGATCTACCCAAAAGCATAGCTCCAAAAACCACTACAATGTGGCTACAACCGTTTACCCCCTAACAGTATCAAAGAAATCACTTTATGTTAAAATAAAAACCACATCACCCTCTATGAAGATTGAGTATAAGAGAACTCCCTCCTCTACAGTAAAGTCTGGATCAGATAATGGTGTGACATTGGTTTCCACCAAAAGTCTAGACACTACTGTATACTTAGAAAAGACAAGCAGCTCTTCAATCTTTGTAAACTATAGGCTGCAGACTACACAACTTCTACCAGAAATTAAGCAGGGGGAAAAAACATTGCCTAAAAACAATAATTCTATTTGGTATTCAGACAAAGATGTCAGTGAAACACATAGGACTGCCAAGGAACCACACTCAATCAGACACCTGGATGTGACAACTGGAAGATCTGTTAATCAGTCAAGTAGCAGTGAAAGCACACACTCATTCATTACAAATAATTGGAGCGCAACCATTCCACCAAAATTTGATATTCCAAAGACAATATCTACTACTGAGGCATACCATCTTCCTTATAAAACACATAGCATTCCCCATCTTTCCTACAATCCTGCATCTCCATCTTTCCCCTTTACAGCAGAACCACATTTGGCCAAACCTGTTCTTTCCAAGTTGGACACAGATATCCCTGTAACTCAATCACCATTAGTTCAGCTTCAAGTCCCAGCTTCTAAATATGTACCAGGGAAAGAGATTAATTTGTACACTTCAAGTTCAAACTCTAGGAGTCCAGCTGGGCCATTTGAAAATGTAGCACATATAGGACAAGTTTTGAATCAGCCAGGAAGCCCACACAAGGACCCCTCATCAAAACTAGGAAGAAGGACAGAGGGTTCCATGCAAAGTAAATCTGACAGTTCCTTTAAACAGAATGGCCATCGGATCCCTCAACAACACAACCAGAACCAACAACACCAGCCTTCCACCACCACCTTGCCCTGGTCCCACCATAACCATGTACCTGTGAGGCACACTGCTCACAGCCCACGGCATTATCCTTTCTTTCACAGCAGGGCCTGGCCCTTTCCATATCCAGGGGCCAGGGACCTTGCAGTTACCAACCGTCCTGAAATTACAGCACTGACTGCCAAGTCTACTGTCTTGCTCTTAGTAACAACTTCCCCTGTAAGAAACAGGAACCTGAGCTCAGCCTTAAAACCTCTTCTCGACAATTCAGCAAGCAGAGGCAGGGACCTTCTTCTGCTGTCTCGGCTGCGGAACAAGTACAGACAGCCCCACCTGGATTTTTCCCATCTCTCTCAATATGGAAAAAGTGTAACATCCCCACCAAAGGTCATTCCCCCTACAGTAAAGCCACGTCAAGCTCCCACTTCATCAAAGCATTACAGTCCAGTCACTCCAGCTAACCCAGCTCTTCCATTAAGCACAAACAAACCTTACTCTACTGCAAGTGTTTTGTTTGGCAGTCACTGGCATTACAATCACTGGACTCCCAGGAAATTAAGTACAGCCCTGCCATTTCCTAACCTGATGGGCAGTGGAGTGAAGCCAAGAATCGTGTCTGTGAATGTAGTCAGCTTATCGGCTCTGGCAGAGACACATGTTTTCCTGCCCTGTGAATCATCAGGAAATCCCAAGCCTTCAGTGTCCTGGACCAAAGTCTCCACAGGTAGGCAGTGTAACTACAACATGACATATGTTGTAAAACTATATGAGTGTCAAACACATTTAAATTACTAACTTCAAAGATTTAGTTGACCTTCTCAAAACAACAAAAAATAGTAATCAGATTTTGCACATTGTATGATAACATTTCTGAAATCCATTTCTTATCCAGATCAGTTATTATAAACAAAACAGGCATTCACATTTCTGTTCAATATTTTCTATGTTGGGTTAACATAACATATACAACAAGGTGACTTTTACTCGTTCTGTCAGGGTTGGATTAAACATTTGGCACCATAGAGAGAGGTGTCTGTGGTCTTCCAAT
The DNA here is from genome assembly GCF_036373705.1 of Amia ocellicauda. Lineage (NCBI taxonomy): Eukaryota > Metazoa > Chordata > Actinopteri > Amiiformes > Amiidae > Amia > Amia ocellicauda. Next base: position 11,968,263 of record NC_089859.1, read on the forward strand.
TTATTAATTTAAAGTTCTTCTCTTTTGCGTAAGGTTCCCGCAGCAATGTTAGAAAAAGATCCCCTGGTCAAGGGAGACCCCAGAGGGGGGTCTCTGTGTTGCCTTTATCTAACCCATTGACCTCTGCCCTTTGACCTCTCTGAGGTGAGACTGACTAATTAGATGCCAATTATCTCTCCCAAAGCTGTACTGATTTTTTTTTCCCCTTTTTAAACAGGTGCTACTATTCAAGCGAACACAAAACACGGTCAGAGATTTGAGGTATTACAAAACGGTACTTTTGTGATTAAAAATGTTCAGCTGCAGGATCGAGGTCAGTACCTCTGTACAGCTCAGAATACATTTGGATCAGACCGAATGGTTATCACCCTTGCAGTAATGACACAGCCTCCAAGAATTCTACCTCCAAAATCAAAGGAAGTTTCTGTTTATTTGGGACGCCCTGTAATCCTGGATTGTTTGGCAGAGGGAAAGCCGCAGGCACAGACCTCCTGGATCCTGCCCGACAGGACATTTATCCGCAGTGTTGGGCTGGTTGACGAAAGAACCACACTTTTCATCAATGGAACACTCAGGATCCAAACGGCCAATTTTTCTAGTAAAGGAGATTACAAATGCATTGCCAGCAATGCTGCTGGTGCTGACACTGTAACATACCACCTCCATGTTGTCGCTTTACCACCTACTATCAATGAAGAAGCCTCTGAAAATGTTGCATTGTCCACTGGCCGCAGCATTTATATCCATTGCACAACCAAAGGTGAGCCCTATCCTAGCTTAAAGTGGACACTCCCTGGGGGGAAGCAGATGAAACCCTCCCAGTTCCTTGGAGGAAGAATTTTTGTCTTCCATAATGGGACACTCTATGTCAAGAACATTTCACCAAGTGATTCTGGGAAGTATGAGTGTACTGCCACTAACACTGTAGGCACCAGCAGGAGGGTGGTACAGATAGTCATCAAACAGGAAGCCCCCAACCCCAGGCAGAACCCATCACAGAAGCACAGAGTCTCAGCTATGTATGGGTCCACTGTTTACTTGCACTGCTCAGAGTCTACAAACACACAGAACAGAGCACTATGGACGCTACCTTCCAAAGCAGTTGTGGATTATAATTACAGGTAAAAAAATGCTCTTAATCACATTTATTTTTTCAACACTGCCTATCAGATAAGACTGGTGGTGTACAGATTGTTTCATTAAATACAGGTCAAGTAATACATTGTAATGACCTTCAGTATAATGTTACCACAATCTGACCACAGAAAGCAACACAAAATGAAGTTAATCAAGAGTAATGGGAATTAAATATAATTCATATTATACATTTCTATCAACATAAATGTTAAAAATCCTGAGGCAGGGCTGTAGTCAGTTCCAATATAATTTGGCAATCACTTCTGAATGTACTGTAAACAGTTGATATAATGATCACATGGTCACTTGCCTTTAGTTCAAAAGTGTAAAATGACACTATAATCTGTATCTGAAACAAATTTAGATATATAATAAAATAAAAATGTAGATCAGCAAAGCAAGTAAGCTAAAGACTTGTGTCTTGCTGCACACTTGCATGTTTTGAAAGAGGAAAGGGTTACTGGGGGAAATTCATACTAGTTAATTCCCTAGCCTGACTTCCACTGGCTCCAGAGTGTCAAATTTTTTGTCAAGACTCCCCTGTTCTACAGAATGCATTCTGAAGGACTAGTGAGTTTCAGAGAGGCTTAATTAAAGGCAATTAGTGTAATTTATGCGAAAATCGACCTGACGGAGCCTGACGAAGGTCAACCAGTTCGTGGTCTAGAGTTTAAAAAAGTGACGGTTCCTGCTGCTAATCAGATAATAATGTGATTGAAAACAACCCCTGGGTCAGAGCCTGCCTGCTGTTAATCAAGTACTATCAATTATTCTCTTAACAATAGGCCCTTTGGAGGTGTGAGCTGACACATTTGAAAGTAGGCCAGTCTACCAGATATAACAACACCTCCACTGGTCTCCCTCTGAAGGGAGGGGATACTTCATGAAAGATGAAGTTGGCAAACTTTTTTTGTGGTACATCACTAAAAGATTTAGGATGTTTGCTCAGCAATGCAAAAATAAAGTGATAAATAAAGGGAATCATTTGACTCTATTCATACATTTATTGAATTGTGGTGGAAGCTTCTTACCACTACACATAGGTTTTGTTTTTGTTTCTTTAGAATTTAGACTACTGTTTTCCTCCAGTCATTTTATTTTACCCTCTGTGACCAATGCTACAGTTAATTACCACCATAGGCTTGTCCCATTACTTTGAAAAGTTAAACTGAACATTTGCACGAACTTCAAAATTCAAAGGAAGGCCCACACTCAGTTATGGGAGCTTGATTTATATATCGAAAAAAGAAAAAGAAAAAAAAACAATCATATAATTTTATCTGCTTGCAATTAATTTCCAATAGACATATTTTGACATCTGCTTTCATCACCATTAAAACAAATTTGTGGTGTTTTTTTGTAAGTAAATAACAATTATTTCACACACGAATGAATGTTTGATTAGGCAAGTGTGGATCTTATGAATTTTGAATTGCACATGCATACATATATATACACAGATATAGTGACATTTCTTTGGATATTCATGGGAATTTAAAAGGATAAATATAGGTTTGTTTTATGCATAGCTTTTCAAGCATGTCAAATAGGCTCTGAATTAAGAGAACCATTTTTGTTTTTTGTTCTTCTCCAGCCCTGACAGACAAATTACAGCATTCCCTAATGGCACACTCAGGATCCAGCTGCTGAGCGAACAGGACAGTGGTGATTACCTCTGTATGTTCCAGAGGCTCAACGGTCAGGAGATAGAGCAATTCCAGCTGGAGGTCCTTATGAAGCCACCAAAAATCAAACCCACAGGCACTGCCCAGAAGAAGGTCACCTACGGGGAGAACTTCCAAGTAGACTGTGTGGCTTCTGGGCTTCCAGATCCCGAGGTAAGCTGGAGCCTGCCAGATGGCACCATGATTAACAATGCTCTCCAATCAGACGACAGTGGGGCCCGGTCTCGCCGATATGTCATCTTTGGAAATGGAACCCTATTACTGCAGCAGATGGGGATGAGGGACGAGGGTGACTATACATGCTATGCAGAGAACAAGCTGGGGAAGGATGAGATGAGGGTCAACGTCAAGGTGGTCCCAGACTCTCCCAAGATCTCATCTAAGGAGCAGACATCCCTCTGGGTTCAGCTTGGCAAGCCTGCACACTTGAACTGTGAGGCCACTGGGGATCCCTCCCCCACCATTATATGGCTTTCCCCAAGCAATGAAGTCATCACATCTTCCACCAGCCGATACCTGGTCATGGGAGATGGAACCCTGGTTATCAGGAAAGTGGGAATGGCTGACCCAGGTACATACGCTTGTGTTGCCAGGAACTCAGCTGGTGATGACATCAAAAATGTAAAGCTGGAGGTGGAGGGCAAAGAGCCACGGATTAACAGACAAGGGGGAAGGAGCGGTATGAAAGTGTCAGCAGTATCGTATCAGACCAAGATGCTGGACTGCAAGGTAGATGGCATCCCAGAGCCAAACGTTAGCTGGACAACCTCTTATGGCATCACCCTACCCACACCTTATTTGGGTGGCAGGTTTCAAGTTCACAGGAATGGAAGCCTGGAGCTTAGAGGACTCAGGAGATCAGATGCAGGTCAGTTTGTCTGCTTGGCACGAAATGAATTGGGAGAAGCGAAGCTACAGGTTGAACTTGAAGTGGGATCTACGGCGGAAAGGCCAAGTTTCCCAATACCTCACAGCGAGGCTATTACCTTCAGATCAGACCGCAGCGAGATTATTCTACAATGTCCTGCACGTGGGAAGCCCACTCCGGATATCTCATGGGTGCTGCCCAATAGTACTGTACTGGCTCCAGGCACCAGACTTCAGCGCTTTCTTCACTATACAGGCAATGGGACTCTGCGTATAATGCGACCACTCATCACTGACACAGGGAGCTACCGTTGCTTGGCAAAAAACATGGCTGGTCAGGTTGAAAAGGTGTACGTCTTAGAACCAGGGAGAAAGCCCCAGATACGTGGAGCAACAGGAGTTTTCAGGATTTCATACGGGCAGAATCTGAATCTCCACTGTGCTGCTGAAGGTTGGCCACAACCAAGCATCTCCTGGACTTTACCCAATGGCCTGGTCTTGGACAAGCCTCAGGTCATTGGAAGAGTGACTTATTTAATAAATGGCACACTCCAACTTCGAGAGACTGCTACTTTTGACAGAGGAACCTATATCTGTAAGGCTACAAATGCTTTTGGCTCCTCAGCACTCTCAGTCCCTGTTGTAGTAATGGTATACCCCCCACGTATAACCAGTGGACCCCCATCCATCACAAGAGTTAACAGGGGCTCCACTATAAAGCTCAACTGTATAGCGGTTGGTATACCCAAACCAGATATCTCTTGGACTCTACCAGGTCGTACTACACTGGTTTCAAGCAATCGATTCGCCACACAGGGTGGCATTCACATGACCACTGAAGGCAGCCTGGTTTTACAGAACCCAGTGTTAATGAACTCAGGGATTTATAAATGCAATGCAAAGAATGCTCTGGGAATGGACTTTAAAGCCACTTACCTCCAGGTGTTATGAAAAAACGTTGCTGACACAAAGAGTACAAAACATATTCCTAAATTTACCTTACCATTATAATTGCTCTGATAGAACATGTGAGAAGGGGACAAATAGAATATTATATCTATACAGTGCTTCAAGTACATCACCAAGCCTTATGCAGGCTATATGAATCAGATGGTATATGGAGGTTTTTTGCTGGGTGGAATTTTATTGCTGGTAAAAACATTATTGCAATATCTGAAGATCAGTGTATCAGGATCTGAATTGCTTCTTACTGACTAATATCCTGATTTAAGGAATATTTACATAATGCTTCAACGTCTCTTATTTATGGAAATACTGGTTTGTAAATATTAAAATATATATGCATTTTAACATTTGAAATCTCAGTATTGATGCTGATGTTATATGTAATGCAAACTATTTTTTCAAAAATACAGTTAAAAGAAAACATTTTGTGCTGAAGTGATTTTCTACAGCTTTGTATATATAAAAAAAAAATTGCATAAAAAACAGCATGAAGTAATCTCCAAAAACAAAATTAGGAACTATGAAAAACTAATTTATTATTTCTGTATCATTGGCTGCCGTCCAGACAACTGATTCAAAGTGCTCTCAACAGTGCATCGCTACTGAATTTTAACACAGGTACGCCGACACAGAAAATGCAGTTACAATGTTCTTTGAAGGCAAGAACTACAAATAATGAAGAAATTCACTGCGTTAATAGCTTTCTAGAAGCCATTTCTGCTTGTTGTATCATCAGCATGTTTGGTCTGTTCCTCTCCCTTGACACTCCATTAAATGTCAAAAGGAACCACTAGGCAACATAATATAAATAATAAAAAAACAAGTATACATTTGAATAGTTTTAAGACCATAAGTATAAAAAAAACAGGAGGCCATTTAGCTTCTTCAGTTGTATGCTAGTAACAAAATGATCCAATGATTCCATCGAACGGATTCACTAGTCATAAAAACACTTCCTTTTACTTACCACTTGTGTTCTCGTCCAAATCTTGTCCATCGCTGCTGATCATGAAGAACAGTTTAAATTGGACAGTCTAGTAATAATGGTAGCCCCCTTTTGAAAATAAAATTCTCTCTCATTCTCTCTCTGCAAAACGTTACAAAACTTATGTTATGGTATTTAGAGTAAAGTCATGCATTTCTGTAAGTTTTCTCAGTTAAATACTGAAGTTAAAGCCACAACTCACAAAGGGATGACAAACCAACCATGAAGACCAAAAGGTTTCTGAAAGTCAATACAAAGTGGCAGAAATATCAGAACTTTAAAAGAAAATGTCAGTCCATGAATACAGTAAAGATCATCATTAAGAAGTGAAAGGTCCTTCATATCACCCAATCACTACCCAGATCAGGCTACCCTTCCAAACTGAGCAGCTGGGCAAGCAGGACACTTGTTAAGGATGCCATTGTGAAGCCAACAGTGATTTACAAAGTTCTGCCCGAGAAGTGGCAGTGTTCATACATCAGTACCTACAAAGCTGTCCTGTGTGAGCAAGTGGCAAGAAAGTAGCAATTACTGAAAAAGACACATCTTAAAACTTGCATGTGTTTGCAACAAAGCATGTAAATGATACTGTAGACATGTGGCAACATGCCCAGCACACCACCCCATCAACACCATCCCAATTGTAAAGCATAGTGGTGTCAGCATCATGCTTTGAGGATCAGCAGGAACTGATTTTTATTCTTTGGAGGTTTTGGTTTAAAAAAAATTGGCTTTATTTGTAATTCAACAAAATGTGAAATGTATGGTAGGTGAATACTGCTGCAAGGCAATGAATATATAACAGTAGGTCTCCTTGTCTGTTAATTGGATTTCAAGTCTAGGCACTAGTTTTGGTATAGTCCAGTATCTAACACTAATCTATTCCATTGATGGATTTTGGTACAGTTTGTTAATTGTTTAATTAAGATTAAAGTGAAGTTAAGATTAATTAAATGTTATCATTAAGGAGCAGTATATCAATGACCAGTACCGCATTGGATTGGAAGGGCTAGTATAGGACTATTCCTACTCTAAACCAATCACTCATTGCTGCTACTAAAGAGCCACATGCCACAGTGTTTATACGTCATTTACAAATTCATGTTCTTCACTACACTTAAGAATCATATACATTAGACCATGTTGTCTGACCTTTGCAGAACTCCATAAAGGACGAGTTCAGTAAATAAGGCAGTAAATCCTTCCCTATTGAAATTCAATTTAAAAGAACATTGCTGTAACTAATCTTGTCTGCCCCACTCCCAGCAATGTTAATATATAATGATATATAATGTTCGTTGTTTTTTAGGCAGTCCATAATAAGCCTCAAGTGAGGTTTGACAGTTTTTTTCCTCCATCATACTGGCTGCAAAACAGTCACACTCCTCTCATGCAAATTAATTTCCCCCAGCTGGTAAAATCTTTAGAAAGTAAAGATATTAAACAAGTACCCTAGTTTGAAATTTGGAAAACTAAAAAAGGACCACTGCTGGGAACAAACGTTATGCAAATAAAGCGTGCAATATAGCCTGCAGGAAGGGAGTTCCCATGACAGAAAATGTCAATCAAAAACATTACCAATAGACAAATATAGGGCAAAGCTGTCAAAAGTTATAAAATAGCAGTTAAGCTGTTGCAGGGAATAAGAAGTTAATCTCCAGGCTTTAAGTTGTAGCTAACCAATATGGACAAACTATTCTCATTATTCCTGTGTTGGTCACTGCTCCCAATTACTTAACAACCTGTTTATTTGTGCTACATTTAACTGATTTAAGAATAGTTTCAAGGTTGTAAGCATTTTGAGATTTAAAACTGGACCCTTACTGCTTAGCACTGTTGCATTGTGAAGGCAGAGATGTTCTTATACATATAAACCTTGCAAGACAAACATAAGTAGACTGATCTTATGTAATTGGCAATCCAGTTAAGTGGTTAATTAATAGTATTGTGTGTATATTATATGATGTATATAAAATTATGCATTGAAATTAAGGGTAACATTTGCAATCAAAAAGCAGTAATCGTACTATTTGCTGCCATGGACAGCTGCTAGATAAAAATGCCACATTTTGAATGTCCTTGATTGCAGCTCAACTCTTTCAATCTGGTCATTGAAGGTCCCATTGATTCAACATCTTTGACATGACCAGGTCCTGTTTTCTTAACTCAGGGAGTCTAGAAGAATAATTGTTGTATCTTTTTTTCTGGTTCCACTGAATCAAAATATCTTGATTTCAGAAACTAGGGTACATTTCAAAATGTTGACTGTAGATGACTGGAAACCGCCTTTTTAATATATACTTTTTTAAATCCACATGCTAAGGGAATATTTTTTTCCCCCCAGCACTGCACTGTTATTTTTGTCATGAGCTGCATATTGTTTCTAATAAACACATTATTTGCAGACTTGCTTCCCTTGATTTATATTATACCCTCTTTATTGCAGTCCTCTATTATCCAGGGTCAGGGGAAGATTGAAAAATAAACAAGAATTCACATTTGCTGGATACACCTTCCACAGTGCTGGCCAACAGACATTATTTAAATAAATAAACCTTTAACATTCTTCATTTGTCACAGCACTGCCCGCAAAGAATAAATCCAAGTTCAATTAAGTTTAAATGGTTCTCATCACAAAAGAGGAAATCTAGGAAAGGTATGGAATGAATATAAAATCATTTGGGTGTACTGAGATTAATAATTTTCTCTGTATTGAATGTTAAGTGTGTAAAGACTACCAATATATTATATATATATACACACACACACACACACTATATATAACTAACAGACTTCTCAAAACTGATAAAAACTGACATGATTTTTTTTAATGAGAAATAAAACCAAAACAAATTGTACAAATTAAAATAAAAAATTGCATTATTCTTATAATTTCTTGTACTTTCATTTCTTTTTTTTGTTTTTTTATACATATACTCCTCCATCGTTCTCCATGAGCTCTGCTGATCCCTATTGAACAGCAGGATTCCTCTTTGGAGTAAGGAATTACACATTATATTCAAGTGGAGTCCATAGAGTTCAGCAAGAATCACGGGCGAGTGTCATTTTGTTGTTTTAATGTTTTAGAGAAGAGGAGTCTTCCAAGCCAGTGGCATAAATAATCCCCTCTTCTCCAGCCCTACCCTCATTCTCAACACATGATCGGCTTCCAGCAGAGGAATTTCCTTATGCTGACTTAAGTGTCACCCTTTAAAAGGTGCCCTGCAGCACTGAATACAAATCTGCCAATCCTCTGCGGGGATGGGAGGTGCAGACATCGAGGATCTTGGATGCAATCCATTTAGGTTTTTTCATGTTCATAAAACAGGCCCAAGATCAGTAATAAGAGGTGTTATTCTGTTGAGGCTGAGTATCTGTAAAAGGACAAAAACAAAAGTGAAAACCTTAGAGAGACTTCAGTTTAGACTCATTTAGACATTTTCATTGGTCTGTCTGCTGCCTTTATTCCGATTACTGTCTTTAGATTTAAGTGTTCGGTTTTCATTTGAAGTGTACTGACAAAGAGAACATAAGAGGTTTCCACTAAACTGGGCCTTAAAGTTACCAGACATATTAATAAATGTCATATGCAATCTATGGCGGAGTATAATGCAATCTATTTAGTAACCTTGTAGTTTGCTTTTAAATTAAACTATTGCATGTTTCTGTTGTTACATAAAAATGTTGCTATTTGATTCAAGTGTGGTGCACAACAGTTTGTAGGCAGAAACAAAGGGCAGTCCTTACTTGAGAGCTGTTGCTGGAGCTGTCTGACGAGGGCTGCAGTCTGCTGTTGCTGCTGTGTTTGCTGCATACCCTGTCGTGGAAACTAACAAAACAATAATATACCATCACTTAATGTGCTTAGTTCTGTTTGGTTTAACATTATCTTGGGGGGGAGGTGTTACTGGTCTTATACATCTTCACATACAATGTAAATAAATACATAAATACTATGTTTAAAAAAATGCTGATTTTGCTTGAAGAACAAATGAGATTAAGATAGAGTATAAAGTTGAGTTGGCGCTACAAATGTTCAGTTTGTATTATTATAAACTGGGATAGACGAGGGAGTATTGTCAATTAGTCAACTTTGGGAGAGTAAATTTTGAAGCCCACAGATTACATCTGACCCACGTTTAAACTCCTCTAATAGTAAATCAAATCTCTCTATTTACACATTCAAGTTCACTCTAGGTACTACTGGCCCTAATAGACATGCATGGACATATATCTCACTCATGTTATGGACTAGATTTCTTATCCTTTGCTTCCGAAAGAACAGTCCAATTTCAATTCCTGTAATTCCTCTGATGGCAGGGCTCTTGACCGCAGCATTGGATCCCATGAGAGATGATAATTACTAAACCAGGCCAGTGCCCAGCACATTGAAACAGATGGACATTAAGGCAAGTCAGTGCTTCGGCGACAAGCTCAGACAGGAGTGATCCAAAATAAAACTGCTATCATGCAGAGATCCTAAGAAAATATGTTTTTGCTCTTAGCTAGGCGCAAAGGCAGGTCTTGCTTTTCATCATCTCAGTGCTGAGAGACTGTAGGCTCTCATTTAAAACATGCATTTATGACTTCAACAGAAACACATGTTAAAACCATATATTTCTGTCTGCACTGAGTGAGCTCAGAGAACATTGAGTTCTCTCTCTCTCAAGACTAGACAGGATGCTGTAGCTCTTTGTTCATCCAAAGATAAACACAGCTACCACCATGTGTACAAGGAACAAGCCGTTTTCAAACAGCAAGATGTAGCTTCATTCATTTTAAGCTGATCTTGTACAGTCAAATACCTTTTACATGGTATACAGGTTCTCTTTGATATTGTCTCTTCTCTTAAACTGAGCTTGCTGCGATATTCACCGAGCAATTGACAAGTTGAGTTAAAAGGTCACAATAATGTAGACATGGATCACGTATGTGCAGTGCTTTAGGGCACAGAATCCAAGTATATCTGGGATTTTAGAAGTAAATATACAGAGGTTAAAGTTCCAATGGGGAGACGAGATCTGAAGGCTAAGAAACTGTGACTAAGTAAGATTCATTTTGAATTCCTTACTGCAAGTGGATGTGAATACTGAGAAATGCTTCAGATGCACAGCGCCTTACCATGGGCTGCTGGGGGGGCAGAGGTTGCATGCCCAAGCTCTGTGGCGGGGCTTGTGCTGGGGGTTGGGCAGCTGAAACCTGCTGTTGCTGGACCTGCTGCTGTTGCTGTTGTACCTGCTGCTGTTGCTGCTGCTGCTGCTGCTGTTGTTGTTGCTGTTGTTGCGCCTGTTGTTGCTGCACCTGTTGTTGCTGCACCTGTTGTTGCTGCACCTGTTGCTGTTGCTGTTGTTGCTGCGCCTGTTGCTGCTGCTGCTGCTGCTGCTGCTGCTGCTGCTAAAAACCACAGGGTGTGAAATTAGACTAATTTAACCAAAACAGAAAAACAGTATATTTTCTTTGTATAAAGCAAATAAGATTACCTCACTCTGATCCATCCTAGATATTAACCCTTTACACTACACTTAGTTTTCCTGTTATGTTCCTGTTTATGTATGTGTAGCTTCCTGATAGTTTGTGCCATATGCATTTATCTTGTATCAAATGAAAGAAAAAAAATAATATATATATATATATATATATATATATATATTGTAAAGGGTTAAATCAGCTGACCAACTACACCGCGAGCATTTGCAAATTAGTCCTGTACAGAGAAATGGACAATTGTGCAAGCCTGTAGCAGCTCAGGCTAGGAAGACCCTACATACGTGAGTAAGGTCTTGGATCGTGGAAGACCCAAAAATAATGGGGCGGCATGTAAACAGTTAAAACTTTGGTCTTATGGGAATGCAGGACCTCTTCTGGTCTGAAATTGACCAATTCATTCAGTCAATCATCAATAAGGTAAGAAGTCCTTAAAAATGCACACAAACACCATATACCAATCAAAACCAGTTTAAAAAAGAAATCCATCATTAGTTCTACATTTTTTTTAAGGGACAGGAAACATTTTATTGAACATTTTGGAAGCTCCTTGAATGATTTTTCACTGTGTCTGAGAAATAAAGATGAATATTGTGGCATTACATTCTGTCACTTCTATTGTACTGTACAAAAATAAAAATGGTGGGATACATGGGTTTCATTTCCCCAAATGTACAAAGGGAAAACATGCTTACCCTCAGAGCTTGCTGCTGTCTCAAGTACTGCTGCTGCTGCTGCTGCTGTGCCTGTTGCTGTGCCTGTTGCTGCTGTTGCTGTTGTGCCTGCTGTTGCTGCTCAGCTAGCATTTGATTCGATCTCATGCCTGGATGCACACCCTGGTTAGCCATGTGACTCAGCCCCTGCATTAGAGAAGCCTGCTGGATGGGCTGGTGGGCAAACCTGCGGACATGTTTCATAAAGCCACACAAGGGTAAATCCTATTGCATCTCACGATGAGTCATAAAAGTTATTTTAAGACTGTGCATACATGTATTAAGCATTTTGCATTTCACAGAGCAGCTTGGTCAGGGTATTTTATTTTTTAATTCTCCATTTCCTTTAACTAAATGCTGAAGAGTCATTAAATGAAAGTCATTCAATCTTATCCACGTATTAGAAAATTATACAATGACTAACTATGTAGGTGGATCATAGCAAATGGCATTCTCTTCCACTATGCCATGTTTTCTGATGGTATTTGATTTTGATTAATTTCCAAAGAGGTCTAGTTTTGAAGACAAATAAAAAATCATTAACTGCTGCCCTGCTGGTTTTCAAAATTTGTAACCATTACTCTTACCGCGGTGTGCTTTGCATGGTGTGCACATAGCCCGGTGCCTGCTGATGAACATATCCACTTGGCCTCTGTTGCATCTGCCTCAGAGAGTCCAGCATGGCAGGGTTGGCAGCCGGGTGGGTGCCTTGGAAGGGCTGGTTAGTATATGTAGGGAGAACCATTCCACTAGCTTGGGAGGGGTGTTGCTGCATCCCCATATGTGCGCCGTATGGAGTATAGCCCTGGGAAATATTCTGGACCAAGAAAAATACATCAATTAATTAATTAGAGAAGTAAGCTAGGGGTCAAGTACAGCAAATTTCAAATATGAACTGCCACTGGAAACAGAAGGTGGAGTTACCTGTGATGGCTGCATGGACCCGTACGAGGCATTCGGGGGCATCTGTCGTACCTGTTGCCCCATTGTTTGATTCTGGCAAATGGAGAGAAAAAGAATGACACTCAGATGAGATTTATAGTTCTGGTACAAGTTGCAGTTTAATTCTAGGTTCACTCATTAATTAGTTAAGGTTAAAAAAAAAAAAAAAAAAAAGCGAATATCTTCCCACAGCCCATGTTCTCACCAGCTTGGCCTGAAGATGCTGACGTGCAATTTGTCCCTGTTGCATGGGCGGCTGCGGCTTGTAGGCTCCAATTTTGTACGCAGTCTGCTCCATTCCCATCATGCCTCCCACGCCCCCTGGCATCGCAGGCATCATGCCTGGATAAGGGGGTCGGCTTTGCATTAATTTTCCCATTGAAATGTTGCGGGGTGGCCGATATGTGGTGTCTAACCGGGGACCTCCTGAAAGAAGAGAGAGCTCAGAGTTCGTACATATCAGGAGCCTAAGAGTCAGGACAAACATTAATGGTAACACACAGGGGGATGTTTTCAGTGATCAGAAATACCAATTAAATAATTGGAAATAATAGTTAATACTAAAGTGTTTTAAAAAAAGTCAGGACATACCTCTTATTTAATCACATTGCAAATAATATAAACTGAAACTAATCATTTTGTAATTGTTCCCTAATAATTTAACTGGTTACAAAATGGTAATTATTTATAGGAAATTAACCCCAAACCTAACTTCTCATGAAAGTCAGGAGCAGGTACTTTCTGAACTGAATCCAGCGTATAGATCGGCAGGCACACTCATTGATTTTACAATCCCCTTTTGTTCTATACTACCTACAGTGGTAAACAACTTCATAATGGTATATTCTGATCTGTTCTGATCCATACACGATGAAGATGCACTTTGGCAAAGAAATGCTTTTCCACATTTATTTATAATCCTGCTACAAACATGTGGGATGAAGAATCAATGCACTCATTCTTTAAAAGGCAGAGTACCTAAAAGGATTTCATTCTATAGGCTGGATTTTAAAAAAATGCTTTCAAAATATAATATTAACTAACATTTACATAAACACATTTAGTGCATTCTAAATAGCTTATTCTTTATGGTATTGAAAACTAATGTTACCGAGCATAGTCAAACCACTAATACAGCCTTTCACCACTATATCACGCTTAGTTTAGCGCCTTTAACAGCATTCAAACACTTTGCTGTAACACTCTGGCGTGACACTTAATCACACTGGTTTGCACCGAATACCCTCTGAGCAGTGTACATAAACGTACATTGTGTTTGCCCCTGCAAACCAACAGAGCTCCATGTAGGACACCATTTTAAGTGTAAACAGCTCGACTCTGACATCATTTGAAAGGAATCTTATTGTATAAGAGATGTCACCTCGTGCAGTTTGAGAGGGAATCACACTTCACACAACGTATTAATGTATAATGTATCATACACAAAGGGATTAGATGCACATCTTTAGAGTGGAAAAAATAAAAATAAAATAGATTTTCATTAAATCTAACATAGAAGTTCCCTTAGTTTGGAACAGCATACCCTGAAATTGACATACAATACAACATTATGTTTTTAAATACAGATAATTCTCTGCAGGGGATGAAATTAATACAGAAGAGGTATATGATGGAAATGCAGCTCTGATTTACAATACTAAAAGCAAACTTTTTTTTTTTTTTTTTTTTTTTTTGAAGATTTCTTCTACAGTAACTTGTTTATTCATTTTTATTTGAAAATTAACTTATTAAATATTCTTAAATGTTTCTTTAAATCACTTTTTTTTTTATGCGTCACTTTTATGGACCTTGGTAATGGTATACTGCATTTCGTAGGGTAAAATATGCTTTGATTAGGGCTTCAATTAGATCTTTTGAGAGTGAAAGCTTTCCTTTTGATTAATATGCCCCTTTACTTAGCCTCAGCGCAGTAACCATTTGTCCTATAGCTCTTTAGGAATTTACAAAGCACATTAATACTAAACAGGGCAGTTCTATATATAGGCTATTGCTCTGATCAGCATACAAGGATCAATACAGACTTAAGTCTTCCCTGGGGACTAACACTCCTGCGCACTTTGACTCAGTTTGGTCAGCACATGTTCAGAGAAGCTATATACATACATATTGTGTATATATATACACACACACACACATCCCCCCAACAATTCCAGCAGCCTCCACAAATGATTAATTTGGCTCTTGAACGGTGGTAACCTGTTCAGGGATGAGGTTTTAATCTCTTGATAAAAAAAAAGTATTTTAATATCTCAAGCTGATACTGGGAGACCAGACATGTGCAGAGCGGAACTGGGGGTATTAAGCACGCACAATCCCATCTTGTGTGTGGGAAGACTGTTGGTATAAATGTGATCAGATTTAATTACTGATGCAGAGCTGTTAAAATTATGACCACAGAAAAGAAAGTAAGGGGGGAGGGTGAAATTGTATTGTTTACATGAATGCCAACTAACCTGCATCAGGTCTGTGTCTTTAGAAATAAACTCTACATGTTCACATACAGGTAAATTAAAAATTAAAACAGTCCTTCCTAACATGAAATCAGTGTGATTAACTCCTGACTGGAGCAATGAGGTCCCTCAGAGGGAGGTCTGGGTGATCTGCTGCCCCCTTACCTGCTGGCAGGGGTTGGTTTTGTGTATACATCCCTATTGGCTGCTGTCCATATACTATTCTGTTGAATGGGTGCCCGTGCTGACTTGGCATGATCTCGGGAGGCATCCCTGCCCCATAAGACATCCCCCGCGGTGTGCTGGCTGAATATTCCTGGAGTGACCAGAAACAAAAACATTATCCCAAACGAGTTAAAACCACTTCATTCACGTTTCTCTTGCATTATGTATTTTTTTATAGAAATGTACACTCAAGAGTATTATGTTTGCTCAACCATAGGCAGAATTATACAGCCAAAAAACCCTTATATTTTGAAAGATAAAAACATTATTTTGAAGGCTAAATTCAGCAGGCAATCGTGTCTTTAACAATTTCTGGGAAATAAATTGCAGATTGAGTCGACTCATATAGAATGCCTTTTTTAAGAACTAAACACATATGACACACACTGCCAGACATTCATTTTCCCAGTGGTTACAGGCTCTTTTTATCAGGCAGCATATTGCCTCAGGAGCTTAATATGATGATTAGATTTTAGGACTACTACTGACACTTTCATAAACTAAGCTTAAGACTTTTTCCACAAGCTTTTAACTCCAAAATCATTATACAAGCTTAACAATTGCTCTTCTGTAGAACGCTTAGACTGGCATTGGCATGATATGGCGGGGAACTGATGTGCGCCAATTTCTTGTATTGTAGTTTCTCTTTGTTTGCCTTCTGCACTAACCTCTGATTTGTTGGTGGATTGGTTGCGTTTCTTCTTGTTGCTCGTTTTCTTTTGTTTCGAGTCGGTGGAGACGGCAGGCGCACTTTTCTCGGGCTTCACAGGCTCCAGCTTCTTCTCTGGCTCGGGGGGAACGGGGGTCGGGGGCTCTTCTTCCTCGGGGGGCAATGGCAGGGGCTCCAGGTAATAGCTGCGTGGCTTGGGTTTGAGGTGGGTGTGATACAGGAGGAGACGCTGCTGCTCTTCAAACTTGGTTACCTTGCGGTCAACCCGCACCGTGCCGAACCATCCCCAGGAAAGGGGAGCAGAGTGCTTCAGACCCTCAAATACATCCCACGGGGAAATTTTCTGCTTTGTAGACACTTGTAAGCCCTGTTTGAGAGAGTGGTTTTCACTTATATTGAAGCAGGGATCTAAATATTTTTTACATCAAGTTGATTTATTCTATTAATTGATTTAAGTTCAGTTTATTTCAAATATTTAAAGAATATGCATTTCAGATGACGAAAACTAAAACAATCAAACCCTATCAGACAACATGAACTACATAGGCAACTGTAAGACACTACAATTAAAAGTAGAGTTCAAGGACAGATGGATAGTGTGTGCAGTCACCTCCTTCTCAAAGCCTGCAATCTTATTGCCCTTGGTGTCAATGAGAGATCCCTGGGGCTCACAGGTGATGACATCCCGGGTCTGTTTGGGGAGGGGCAACAGCTGGCGCACTTTCTCCAAGCTCTCGGACTGACGGTCTCCCAGCTCTTTCTGTAGGAGGAGTGGGGTAAAAAGGCCAGGTTTTCAAAATACCTCAGAACAAGGAGTTAAAAACTTCAGATAAACACCAGTTTTTGAAAATCTAACTCCATGAGGGAACTCCAATAAAATCAATCAGGCTTATAAACTAACTTCAATTCGTACAGCTGCCAGAGTCATTTTCCCAGCAGGTAATCATTCATAGTCATCCTTACATCTGACAGCTTCACCACACATTTAATTGCCTGAACCAGCTTGTTTAAGAATTAAATCTTAACAAGGCTGAACAATAAAACTGTTTGCAGGGAATGTGCATTTGACAAGACATGTATGTTATTTAGGATTACATTACATTCAATATCAGAGCTATAACTTTAGCTATTCAAATATGAAAATACATTATAGCAATGTTGCTCTCGACAAACAGAATTCAGAGTTGGAAACTAAATTGGAACCAAAATAAGTAAATCCCAACAATGTGATCCTGGGATGGCCAGCCATGCCTTACCCTGAGTTTCTTGACCAGATTCATGTAGGCTCTTTTGTTTTCCTCCATGCTGCCCTGAGAGATGCTAGACATGTCTGCAGCCAGTGTGCCATTAATGAGTACGCTGAGCATGTCCAGAACAGTGGTGAAGAGCTCGCTGCAAAAACAGATAAAATAGGTAAACTGAGCACTAAAATAAGGAAAGAGAGAACTTACAGGAGGAATTTCTACACAGCGAAAAACATGCCACACTAAATCACCACAATGAGTGGTGTGCTCAGAAGGTATATTTTTATATTTAAAACATATATATTTAAAAAAATCAGTTGTATGAGAGATGAACCATAGTCAATATCCTTCCCAACCTCCAGTGTTCAAAAATCAATCCTTTCAGACCCAATAGAGTTCTAACTAAAGATATTTGTAGACTGGCTTGTAGCTTATAGTTTCAAAATAATCAGAAAAACATCCAACCATAGCAAATAAGTCTAGTAACAACTTCACAGTGTGAAAGAAAATGAGCTCTAGATTTCAAAGCCTACCATGGAACAACAGCTCTGGTGCATGCATCATTCATCCATGACTTCAAACACTGGATCATAAACTATTCAAAATAGCTTAAGAAGATTATGCTGGAGACACTATTTTTTTTTTTTTTTCTTCAGTCTATTTTTATAAATTAAAATGTACAGACCAAAACTGAATTTTGTAAAGGTATCTATAAACCTGCCTGTCAAAAAAGAAAAAAGGCTTTCTACATTCATCTTAAAGCTTTCACACAGAGCGATTAAATCCAGACAAAAAAAGGTTAAAGAGAAGCACACTTAACAGAGCGATCCAAGTCTGCTGACAGTAGATCAGTTATAACAATTAGCTATGCTTTCGATATTTAGCCAAGGTGGCTCTAGGCTTTACACTATTAAAAAAAAAAGTCAAATTTGGCACAGCTGGGAAGCCAATGAAAGGCTACACATACAAGTTGGATTCCTTCACTCAACACAGAAGGGCAAAAGAAAAAACACCTGTGAATGAGTCCAGCCCATACAAGCAAACAAAATTTAAGATTAGGCTTTAAGTAGTTTGAATGGGTGTGGAACCTTAAGTGTTCTGAACATATTTCAGATCTTCACTGCTGGAATGAAACAGGACATGAAATTCAGGCACAGTAGGGGAGAGAAGCAGATGTTTGCCTACTTGTTAGACTGCATGTCCACAGTGCCACTGCTGATGATATCCAGGAGCAGTACTGCCCACTCAGTAGTCTGCTGTGTGCTGCGCTGTACCGTATCAAACATGCCACCCACCTGCAGGGAAACAAAACCACAGGTGACAGGTCAAAAGAAAGACATCTTTTGCAATGAAAAGCGCACTGGCACAGAACCACAGATTTAGTAAGGAAAGCACACAAGACCACCTAGAACAAGTGTCATTATCAAATATCAGGAAAGGTGGGGGGAAAATAAATAAATAATAATAAATAAATAAGGATCAATTAAATAGATAGGTAACTGAAATGCAGAGTACGGCTTCTATATTACAATTTCACTTCAGCAAAATATCTAATACAATCCAGGATTCTGTTTTTAACTCCATGTCAGTCAGACAAATTTCCCCTCTAATCATGCTATAGTTAAATGACCTCTCTTATGGTTGTGCCATGTCGTACAGGAAAGAGTGTATACTGATGAATGTGTCGCGTGAAAGCGTTCAGCAAAGGTTCTCACCAGATTGAGCCGCAATTTCAAGGCCTCGTGCATCATCTGCTTGGCTTTGCAGTCATCCTGATATTGGTCCTCACGCCAGTTGGTGACAATCTGTGAAGTAAGTTCTGTTTAACTATAACATTAAAATAGGCATGCTATTCTGGATGAAGCAATTCATTCTGTAATTCGTTGTGTGATTGTATTTATCATCATCACAGCTGCCAGTTGCTTAACACTCATTTAAAATAACACTAAAACACAAGGCAGATGGAGGACAGGGGTTTCCTGCAGCACAAACTCAAACAGTTTTGTAAACAGCATCAGATATAATATAATATAGTATAAAGCATGATTTGTTTAAGGTACTGCAATGCCACCTGAAGCCAGTAAGGGTTAGCAAGTTTTCTCTACCTGCTGCACCTGGCTATAAAGAGACGTCAGGAGACCCTCCCTCTGCTCATCTTGACCTTTCAGACACGTCAGTACCAGAGACAGGAATGGCTGCTGGCTCAGGAGGGACATGCTGAAAGAAAAGCCACATCAGAACAGCCAATCAAGATGGCAGTTTTAGAGACACAAGGTGCCGAATTCAAACAGTTCAGCACAAGTGTTCAGGCGCAAGTTCTGCAGAGAGACTTCGCCGTGCTTAATTTTCACAAGATGGAGAAAAACCTCACCCTCTCAACCACAGCCACTCACCAATCTACCCGTTTACCTTCTCGAGATGGAGCCATGCTTCAGATCTATTCTAATTTACGGACCGCTATCCAAAGTCATTATTCAGATTGCGCTGTCGAGCTCAGAATAAATGGTGGACTGTCACTGAACAACAGCTGCTTGAAATTTGCATTCACTGAATTGATTGTTCCTCGTGGTAAGGAACACCATGCAAATTTTCAAAGATTTTATACACAGTAATGCACTACCTGAATGCTTAGAAAATGAAAAAAGGCAGGTGTCAAGTAACACTATAATTTGCCTTGTGTTCTTTAAATAAAATCCATAACCTTGTGTTTCAGCATCATATCTGGAGAACAAACTCAGATAGCAGGCTTTCAAACAACAGACTAATAATACATTCAAAAACCATTTAACCAAGGCAGGCAGTTCAATCTAAATTCATGTAACACGGCATGTAACTTTGCACTACAATAAGATATTTGTGCATCCTGGGAAAAAAAGTCTGTGCACTTGCTGTTGCTGCTAATGGGGCCAGTCCAGTCATGCTCACCTCTTCTGTTTCTGGCGGTCTCTCTCTTTACGAGACGAGGACCCCAGGTGCTGGCCCTTCTCCAGCTCCTCCCCTGCAGCCTTAAGCACGTGGCCCTGGACAGAGGTGGGCAGCTTAGCTATCAGAGGTGCCACCAGCCAGACCCCGGACCGCTCCGATGAGCTGTAGTGACAGAGGTAGGGAAGGGTAGGATATTATGAGACACAAAGGTCAACTCACCTGTACCCTCATTCATAATTCATGAAAGACCGGTTTGCTAGAGATAGGAAGAGCTTAACTAAGACAAGCAAAAAAATATAGGAGTATATCTAATCTTTTCACATTTTGAAGGGATTCTAATATACTTCCTTCATAAGTCTATGTTCAAATTTTATTATATTTTTTGACAGGGTGGCAGAAAAAATACTGTTCGTGTAAGGTTTGGGGATTGCTTTAGAACACAGATAACACTATGAAACTGCAAAAATAAATTAAGAAAGCATCAGTCTGGGGGAAAAAAAAAAAAATACCTCAGCACTGGTTTCAGCTTGCTGGCATTGTTGCTGTTGGTCACTGTTCCCCCCATGTTACTAGATACCGCTGAGCCGTTCCCCGAGGGATTACACGAGTTCATTTCGGCAGATTTCTGGAACACTTCAATAGTAGCCTTTGCAATATTCTCCAGCAGAGAGTTCAGCTCCTGTAGAAAATAAATAAATAATGAAAAAAAACCTGCTGAACACAAAGGACCAAGTTATACATCGTCTATTTGAAAATAGCACTCCATTTCACATACACATCCAAAAAGGTTATTATTTTTTTTCCTAAAAATGTCAAATGCTACAGTTCTGGAACTTAAGGTGCACCACAAATATGTAGTTACAGAAAAAGCAGATTAAAAATGTGGTTTTTTTTTTAAGTTATTGTTTATTTTGTATTTGGAAGTCTACAGTGAATCAATGAAAAAAAAAATGCCTTAAACACAGCACAACATGGTACAATTCACAATTGCTCTGCAAACCTTATCCCTCAATGTAAGTACCACTATAAGCTATGGAATCACTCCTTACAAGGAAGCACACTGGAAACTTACATTGTTTGTGCTCTGTTTAATCATGAGCTGGAGCTCCAGAGAGGACTGCCTCATGGTCCACTGATCCATGTTCTGAAAGGGATACAATTGTACATCACATCAAAAACTAAGCAGGAACATGTATTAGTAGCTCAAAATGTGTTAGGGCCTAAACTAAAAGAATTGGGATGAACAAAAACACTTGATAGACTTTTTCTGCATCAGTTCCAGATGGCCTCACCACTTATAACCCACAGACCGCATTAGACCATTCCAGTTTCCTATCCCCCTCTGGTGTTATGTTTTCGGACTGCTGTGTTAAAACCTGATAATGGAGATATCAGCTGCAAGCGATTGGAATCAAATTGAAGCACTTCTTTACTGGTCAGGGGAAAATAATCATTCAGTGCCTGCTGGATCTGATCCATCTACAAACCACTTTAAAAAAAAAGAAATCAAGTTGGACTTTTTTTAATCAATTGGGTAACTCCTGTAATAAATCAAATACACTCACTACTGATTCAAAGCCTATTCAGCTTAATAAAAAGGTACATCAGTACAGAAAACGCATGTCTAACCCATACCTAAACAGTTGCCCATTAGATACAGAGGCAGTCATCTTCCTGAAGACGACAATGACTTTATTGCATAGCCCCACCCTCTCATTAATCTCTGAGCAGAAATACTGCTAGATGAGCTTTTAGCTTCAACTATTGCTGCTATTTATGGGAGAGCAGCATAAGGTACTTTGTCATAAAGGCCTCATTGAATCATGCAAGCTTTAAGCTGGGTTTCTCATTCACTCCATGATGTGCCTTAAATAAACTGCCCTGCATGTTTCTGTGAAATGCAATCTAGAAAAAGTTACGATGGGAGAGTTGATATTGTAAATGTACTACAATCAGGTCACATCCAGTGCTGGAAATGAAATATCCATTCCCTCAGCTCAGAAGTGTCTGTTTTCACTGGTAAGGCAGTTGTTGCCCAACACAGTGGAAACAGATGCCTGGCTTTCCTGAGCATCCAGCAGGTCTGGCTCAGGATGCTGTTATGGTGAGTTGGGCTGCATTTCGTCCAGCACAGAAAAATAATTTAAGTAAATCAATTCAAAAGGTTCAGTTTTAGTTCAAAGTAAAAATAAATTCCAGTACACTCAGGACAGACACAAATTCACAGGCTTTAGTGAAAGATTAATTTAATTGGGCATATCCTTGAGACCATAGGCTCAGGTGTAACTAATTGAGCTCTCAACAAATCCTTAACCTTTGCTAGTCTTGTTAGTGTTGTATAAAATCAGAGTAGTCACGTGGGGCATTTGGTCACCTAAATTCTGCCAAAATGTTTTCTATAATGCTAGCTATCACTGGTGAATCCATATTTAATGAAACCTAGACATTTATAACACTTCAAGCACACTTTGAGGAAGTACACATTTAAATGTGCTCGCTTCAATTTGGAGACTAAATCCTGAAATTATTCAAACCAAATAAATTGAATAATAAATTGGTGCAACCAGCTTGCTATGCCAGACGACTACAATTAAATAGGAGTAGATGGTACCATTTTTGACTATTTCTAATATGCAGATGGAAGATATAAAAGGGTCTGTTTTGGTGCATTAAATGGATTTGGAAAGCAATGTTTTGCAGTGGCTGACCTGAAGGATGCGCTTAATACGCTGTCTCTGTGGGTTCTCCCCTTCATCGCTGTCTAGCTGGCGGTGCGGGTAGCAGATGAGCTGTAGGAGGCGCTGTGCCTGGATGTTGACGAGCACAGGGTCCTGCAGGGCACTGCTGTCCTCGGAGAGGGACTTGAGACACCGCTCCCCTACCCACTCCTGAGGAAGAGAGACAACCATCAGCTTTACAAACTCTACTCATACCTTGGACAAAATGAGCATCCTGCCCCTCGAAAACTACGGTGCCGATATTGATGGAAACCAATTGACATAACAGAAATGCTGCCTCTTAACAGAAACGCATCCAAGAATGGAATCTAAACCTTTAAATTTGCTCAAAAGCAGCCTAAAAACAATCACAAAAACTTTAAATGTATTTCTTAATCTTACACTTGCACACATTAAACAATACATCCAAGAGCAGCTTAATTACTTTCCAGTTGCATTTGTAGGTTGTTCAGTAGACTAGATGAGGAAATATGGTTCTCTTTTGAAAGTCTTATTCCGTTAGGCAGGTTCTGAGCAGTATAATTGCAATGATTAGAAAACCACTCCTCGTTTTCATGATCAAACCTGATGTTTCACAATAAAACGTAAGGGAAAGCATCACTGCAGTATACAAAAGAACATAATTCCTCTGCTTAAAAAAAAAAAAAAAAAAAAAAAAAGAGAGGTCCCAGATTCCAGCTTTGCATTGTGCAGCCAAGTGTAGCCTAAGTGCTCCCTTAGCATCCCTTTTGGAGTCTTACATAATTCTAATTTTAGACCATTTGTAATTCTCAATGGAATGGTTTAGTTTGAACTGCCTCTACTAGCGATACCTAGGATGTCTGACATTTTTTTAGAGACTGTAAAGCAATTTTAAATTCACAGGTAATGAGTGCATGAGAAAAAAGGTATTAAACCTACTTGAAACGTCTAATAGTCGTAACATATGTGTACAAATATTCACTCTTTACATTCAGGACATGCAGACCAAAACAAATGAAGTGTCAACTTATACTGAGGAGTCTTCAGAAATTCCTCTATGCTGAGACGGTGGCAAGCCTGTGTATTCGTCGACTCTCACCTGCTGGCAGATACTCTTCAGCACATACTTTGCATACACATCCAAGCTGGCCGTTTCTATGGAGACTGTTCGGCCACCTGGTTTTTTGGAACCCAAGTCATCCTCCGGAATGTCATCCAGCCCAGCGGGATGGGAGAAACCAGAGCCCTTCAGCTCCGCATCTCCTAGAGACAGACACAAAAGAGTGAATGCACAACAAGGGACTGGTAGACAAGAGTGCCAATAACCATCCCTCTTTATTAAAATGAATTATTGAGATGCCAGAGTAATATTTCTCTGCATGTGCAGCATTTGAAATAGTCAGAAACAAATATGAATTTAAAATCTTTATTTAGCACTGTGCTATATATTTAAGGAAATGTTATTTGAAAAAAATACTTTATTGAATGATCTAAGATTATAATCAAGGGGTTGGAATGAATAGGTTTAAAGTGGGAAAGAAAATCATTCACATTAATTTCACATTAAACTGTACAAACATGGAATATAAAATGATAAAGTAGGCTCTTGAACAAGTCTGTAGAAACAGCATCAACTGGATTAATAATTGTTCATTTAAAAACACATCATTTTGAAATGTTCAACTCAGGGTAATTAAAAAATATACTTCAATTTTTTGACTAGTAAAATCTGCCTAGCAATATATCCTATGAACTATGAATTGTCTTTTGTACAAGAATTAGCCTGAGCTGCCCCCTGGTGTAATACAATGGAAGTGACAATCAAAGTACTGGACATCTTAATCTCTAAATTTAAATAACCTCTCTCTGGGAGATGAACAGTGGGAAACCTCATGGCATGAAAATGTGTACAGATCATGGGTCTCATTTCAGATAAAACTTTCAGAAAGAAAATAGCAATAACCTGATTTCTATTGTTTGAGGCCTCCAGTTAAAATCATACTTGCAATTTCACAAAGGTTATGTTACAGCATCTATTACAAATTTCTGACCATCAAAACACAGTGGGTACATGCACAAAATACAACTTTACTATGTGCCTACTAAATGCAAATTAAGAATGGTCTGAACCTGGCTTTAGGAACATGGAAAACTAAATATTACAGTATTACAGTTCTCTAAATCACCAATGACAATCTCAATGCTTTTTGTAAGGCTGTGCATCTCAAATATCAGGCTTTAAAGACTCTCAACAAGCAGTGATCAAAAGCAGTAAGCCTTACCTAGCATGAATACAGCCTTTAGGACAGCAAAGACGGCTCCCACAACAATGCTGTTCTGGGAGGCAGCCAGCAGGTGGCGATCACAAGAAGAACGGATCCCAACTGACTGTTTATCTGCGAGTTGGATCAGGAGACAGGGGCATCAGTGTCGCTGTATTTGAACAATATTTAAGTGTTTCTCATGGGAGGCTGAACAGCAATGAGCGTGGCAGAAGAACGATCACAGCTGTCAAATGTATTTTTTAA